>NC_133944.1:18632500-18765000 GCF_031877795.1 Strix aluco
GCTTTCCTCTTTTTTATACTTTTGCAGTACCCTGATGCATTTCTGTCATCAGACTTGCACAGGAAGTCTGAGGACCTGACACACTTCCATTCCCCGAATCTCTCACATGGAATATGATATGGCTAAAACTTCCTGAGTGCATGATTGCCTGGAACTTAAGGCACATGCTTAGTTGTGGGGTGACCTTTCAGAGATGGCTCTGCTGGTAAGAAAAACAGAGAAGGGAAAGCAGCAACTAGAATAGTTGCTCATGGGCTGTCCAGTCACTGTGCCTGCTGCACATTTACAGCCGAGACCCCAAATGTGAGGGAAAAGCTGGTCAATCCGTTTGTGTGAAAGAGCAAGGGAAAAAAGACATGAAAAAAAGGGCTCTGAAATGTTGAAGAAGCTAAAAGTTGGTATGTTTTTTCTCTCAGTGAAAACTGTGTTGTTAATAGCAGATGTGTGAGAGGGAGAATGTTTATTATTATAAATTGAGATTTGCAGGCCACATAACATGCCTGCAGTATTTACTGGCTGAGCTTCTTGATTTGTCATCTGCAATAATCTCTACATGGTTAATTTATCCACTTTTAGATTGAAATGCTTAAACTGGAATATCTTATACTACCCAGCAAATTGAGCGTATTATTTTGTGCCAAGACAGAAAATAAAGCAAGATTTTAAAAGCCTCATAGAGTTATGCTGTAATTAGTTTCAGCTTCTCCTGCATATTAATTTTCTCCTGTTCCTTTATATAATTTGGGAAATGTCTTCAGAACATGATGGCACAATCAGTTAAGTACCTCTCAGAACTCATACACTAAACTGCATTTGCTCTAACAACTATTATAAAGCAGGCGGCAAAACAAATCCTCTGTTATTCTGTACAGTGCAGCTTATCAATGCAAACAGTTTAATATTTATGCTAAGAGGATTGTCACAAGTAGCTTCTGTTCCTTTAATTCTTGTTTTAAATAAATAATGAGAACATTTAAACACATTACTCTTCCCAGGGCCCTGAGGTCGGCTAATCTTATTATTTATGAAGTGATGTGCTACATAATAGTACTTAGTGCATGTTAACAGATGCTATTATCAGGGGCTGATGTGGAGAGCTGAAGATATATTGGAATGTTATGTGTTAATACTGTCCTTGTAGTGTAATGTACGATGGATTGAGTGCCCAGGATGCTGGTGCGGCAATTAACCACACACCAGCATGGGTGTAAAGCTGAAGTATGTTTTCTTATGGGGATTACACTGCCATTAATAATTCCCAAGAGAAGACGACATCTTTCATTTGGAAACAGTCTCTTCCAGAAGGCTGACGGTGTAGACAAGGAAGTTGCATGTGTCAATATTTTCAGAGTTCATTTGACAGAGATGAAAGACACATATATGTTTAAAACATCTTTAAAATTGTTACAACAATTATGCGCTTTATCAAACATGAATTTTTAAAAATGTCTTAAAAGAGATAAAAGTGTATTTCTACAATTTGCTTGTTATCTCTTTGAAGAACTACGTAGACCTGCAGCATATACCAAAATTATAGTCATGCTTAGCATTTTCATTGTCTTTCCCCACTGGAAACATTAACTAATTAATCAGCAACATGCAAATTGTTTGAGGGGAGGAGAAAAGAGAGAGGGAGAAATCCTCCTTAAACTGTGACAATTTTTTTGATGCAGCATGTTGTATTACAGCCTAATCTTAAGAGATGCGATGGTTGCCACTTATAAAACTTTCCTCTGAGGGCTGCAGTTCAGTTGAATATTATAATTAGACTTCACTAGTATTGATGAATAATCCATTTAATAAAAAACACTGTAATTTAAACATTTTCTCTGGGGACTAACATACACTAACCTCTTAATTTAATTTTATTGAAGTTTTGCCCACCTATTCATCATTGGAAGTTGTTATTAACCTTCATTTCCATTTATCTTTATAGAATTTTCTCTTTTTATATTGCCTTTTTTAGAGCTAAGCAGGTTGATACACTTGTAAATCTTCAGAATCTACAAAGGTAGTCCAGCTTCTTTAATATTGTTTAATCTATCCCCCCTGACCTTAATGCAGTAAATTCAATTTAATCTTTCTCAATAATCTAGTAATACATTGGAAACTGGCAAACATTTAAATCTGATAATGATTTAATCACATACTTTAAATAACAGCTGAGATAATGAAAAAATAATTCACCATATAAAGGTACACTAACTGAGTTTTCTCTGTGATTGGCTTTTTGAGAAATCCCTATAGAAAATACAAAGCCTACAACAGAAGTCAACTTCACTGGAAATAAGCAATCCATTTGGTCAGAAGATGTGGTATTTCTTTTTTATTATAATCTTTCTCTTTAAATTAATGCACAAATGCGTCCTCGCTGAGTATTCAGTTTCTTGATACAGTTTTAGTTAAGTAGTTCATCTGCTTACCTTTCTTTTCAGATGCCGGTCAGAAGCAGCGGAGAGCTTGCCAGAAGACCAGAGACCAGAATGCCATCCCTTCTGGACAGATGATGAATGTAGTATGCCTCTGCCATATGATCTTGAAGAAGTAATTGCTAATCTACAAAATCTTGTTCAGTGGGTAGAATAACAAGTGACCTTCTAGCCTAGAATTATTGATGCCCATCATTTGGAGAGAAGCCTGTTAGTTTAACATAAATCTTTTCAGCTTTATGATCCCTTGATCATGTGTTATTTTATGTGTCAATGCAGATTTTACTGATCTTCACACGGTACCTTTGTTACTGTCTCAAATTAAAAAAGATGAGGCCCCAAAGCTACAGAAACAGGTGGCTTTTAAGACCTGAAGTCCAGAATACCAGCCTCAGTTCTTTCCTCCTCCACTCTAATTCCCACTAACCCTACAGCCCATGGATAACTGTGTTTTCACAAGCTCCCTTGACATCTAAATTTCAGCTTCCATGAGTGCCTAGAACTACCTCTGCCTTGGCAGGTCTGAGCAATGTCAGGCATAGCTCCCACCTGTGACAAAGCAGAATCCATGATCTGGGCATGCTATGGAGAGGCCAGCTTGGGCTGAGTCCGCTGGATATCTTCAGAATGCAGCTGTGACTTCATCCACTAACATACACAGAGCTGCAGGACATGGTGGAGAAAGTCCTTCATGCAATGGCTCCTCGTTAGAGCATTTTTTAGATGAGGAACTCTGAAGGAGCATCCTGACATAGATCCCAAGACTTCTTGCTGTTTCTCATCATGGCAATTGAGTAGTACTGGGAGAGATACATGGTGTGAATCCTATTCTGAGGACAGGTTTCCCAGTGAATTGTCTAAAGAGCTGATGGACCTAAGTAAGGGTTTCCATTTAGGGGTCAGGTCCCCTGGCAGATTAGATTTAGCTTGTGTGATACTGGGCATTGCAGCATCTGTGTTGATCTAGTGAGATCTACAAGAACAAAACCTGAAGACTATGAGAAATGAAGCTGTTTGTGATCTGTTTTGTAGTAACATGCTATAAAAAGAACAACTCTATGTTAGACAATACAGGGGTCTCCTGAATAAGAGAGATTTTTCGTTTGGTTAAGTTGCTATTTTAACTTGAGCTGGTGTACACCTTTTCCTTTGCCATAAAAAGCTGAAGAAAATCATATTATGGTGAAACAGCATTCAAGTCTGTATTACCACTACAGAAGAAATCAGTAAGACTCAGAGCTTGACGTTGCCACCAAGAAATGAATATACCTCCTGTGTTAATCTTCTGTTTAAGTCACTGTTGAGGCCAGGCTTACCCAGAGCAACTGTACTGGCAAAGCACTCTGTGTGCGGATGAGGCTTGTACTGCCACAAATTGTACTTTTGTCAGTATAACATATGCCAGACCTCCCTGGAGCTAAAGAGGCTGTGCCAGCAAAAATTCAGTTTTAGTGGTATAAAACTGTGTCCACACCTACCAGCGTTTGCCAGAACAATTATATCAAGTAGAGATTGTACCTCTTAACACCTTTAACACAGCTATGCCAGCAAAAGTTTAAAGACCTGCATCAAGCATTTTCATTGTGGTCCTGGACTTCTGCAAAAACTGTTAGCCACCCTGTATACTGTAAAGACTCTCTGAAGAATAAATTATTATTTAAAGTAAGTTTGATTGTATTATAACCTTGATCCATACATTTACCTATTGTCTCTTGTGCCACAGATTTCTTAACATTTGGAAATACTCTGTTATGGACATAGCTTTTTCTTTCCTGCACTAGCTAAAGCTGGCTTTACCAGTGGGCAAATAGGATATATTTGGATTAATACTACACTAAATACTGTTTACTTTAGAGATCACTTAAAGAAAAGCTACCTGAAGATGTGGGAATTCTGCTTTTGAAAAGGCAGTTCTCACAGAAATAGATATTACTTTGGAAAAGAGCAAGATTAATTCAAACAAGCTAATGATGTAACACTGTTAACAGCATTTGAGGGGGTTGTTTGTTTATGCTGTTACTTCATGATTATTTTGTGTTTAATTAAGCGCTGCTAGAAACCATGGAGATCACAGTATTGAAATGAGTCTGACAGCCATAAAGAGTAGAGAAGGCACATCAATGTTGTAGTTTGTAGCTGAAGTGGAGGCATAGCTATTAAAAAATGATTGGCAAATAATTATTTCCAGCAGTAGTAAAAAAACCCCACTGGGTTCTCTCTTGTATTAGGAGAGTGCTGGCAGCAATAATAGAATTTTTAAAAACACATGATTCTAGGGCTTGTCTGTGCTGAAGATTTAGACTAGCGAATTAGCTGAACTAGTACTAGCTTCAGTGCAGTCAGAGAGCACTCATTTAAGCTGTGGATGGCAATGACATAGACAAATGAACACCTTTGGAATGGATAAGACCTAGGATTCACTGGCAAAATACCAATAATCAAGTGGTTAAAGAGGATTAATGCTCTGTTGCAGTCCAGTCTCACATCATCTAAATCAGTGTAACTTGATTGAGTTCGTTAGAAATACAGAAGTATAAGAAGATTTCATATCTCCAAAGCCCCCAGGAGTTGATAGCAAAGACATGAGTAAGGTGGGTGGAACTGTTTGAAGCATGTAATAATGCCAGATGGTACCCCAAAAGGAGAACGTGTTTAAAGGTAAATGTCTATAAAAAACCTGAGATATCAAGTGTAAATTATTGCTGTGTTTGGATTACATACTAGAAGCAGACAAATACTTAAATGTTTTCTTTATTCAAATAGTTATGGTTTAGCTCATGTTGCAATGATACTTTAGCAATCCACTTATATTCCAGCATTAGACAACCTGTTTCCATTTTGGATGAGCTGAAAGACACAGCCTCTAATGGATGTTCTGTGTATAGCAACTGTTTGCCAAGTCTGGATGCTCCAGAGGCATGAGGACCAAGGTCAGGTTTTTTTCAGGGAAGAGGTGAGACCATAAATTAGCTTCAAACATTAGATTCAGTGATTCTTTTTAAATGGTGAAGTTCACGACTTTGCTTACATTTACTTTTCATCAGCCATGAAAGAATTAAGGTAAAATAGTTCCCTTGCACGTGTGCATCAGGCTAAATGGATTACAGAAGATACAGATCTGTTTGCCTGTCTGCACTTGCCTTTAGACAATATTCATCAATTTTACAAAAGCTACTGACTAAACATGGAACCAATACAAATTAAGTGCTCGAGGCAAGGGCTTTCTTTGAAAAATCTGATACAGAGTTGGTTTTACACTGATAGAAGGAAAACGTTGGCAGAAAATGAAAAACTTATTGTTTCTGTAATTTGGAGGATGAAAGGTAAAGGCCTTTTCTAAGTATTTGATAGGAAACTGCTGTGTTATGCAATGTAATTAGAAATGTTTTTATAATGCTTTATTCATATCTCCATGTATGAAAATATTTTATCCTGTAGGTCCTTTCTTCTTTTTAAAAGGTTATGTAAATAAAAAAATATTAATCTCAATGCAGTAAATTTTAAAGGCTTCATGCTTATGCTCCAACATACAACATCGTGATGGTCTGAAGTGTACATAAGAATGGCATGGGCAACCACCGACTGGAAACTGTCCAGGATGGGTAACATGCAACATAATAAATATCAAAATCAGTTGTCTTATCATCCAGATGATGGTAATGATGCAAGATGCACTTTAAAATCATGCTGGACTTCTTAATGCTGTGGGACAGATTCAGGGATTCCAGTGCCATAACAAGAAAAAAAGAAATCAAAAGAATACTAAAATCCATCATGAAAGATAGCTAAAATATTGTAGTGTGTTAAAGAGTGGGCATTGCTCCTTTCTCAGTTATTGTAGTGCCATTCCATTAGTCCTGTGTCATGCAGTGGAATTTGGGCTAATGCAACAGAGATGAAACTAGCCCAGGAGCTCATGTCTAAGCTGGGATGAGAGGAGGGGACTAGAGATGAGAAAAAAATGCACGTGAGATGCAAGGGATGTGCTTTCTCAAGGCCACAACTTTAGTAACTGAACTCATATGGGAGTCATTGAGCAGTAACTTGTACAGTGCAGGTTAGGATCTTTCCCTTAATTGTTGCCACCTGGTGTGAAGTTAATGTTGGCTCCTTAACCCCCCTCATGCCTCCAACAGCTGGTCCTCAGCTTTTTGCTAGGAGCTGACCACTGTTGTCTTGCACCAAGGTTACAGAGTTGGGAGGTGTAGTTGTTCTGTTGTAGCAACAGGCATGAGAAACCCTGATCTCCAGCTACAACCTCCACCTCTGTCCTACTACACCTCCATAGGCTGAGTACCTCCACTCCACATCGGTTTCCCATTTGAGGTACAAGTTGCTGCAGCTTATCTTCTGAACTATCCCACCGGGATGGTGAACTGCTATGGGGAAGGGTCAGAGATACAAACAGAACACTATTCTCAGTGATGTTCCTCGTCCAAAAAAAGACAACCACTGCACTCCACACAGCAGAGTGAAAAGCTCAGCTCTACACTAATCTAGCATTAGAGAGTGGGAGCTGTTAGGAAGTGATGAAAGACTCAGGCAAAACCAGCACCATTCAGTGTTTCTGAGGACTCCCAACCTGCCCGATTCTGGCTGTCACCTCACCCCACCTGGAAGGGCAGAGGCAGTCCTGAATAGAACCACTGTTCTCTTCTTTTTCCATTCCAAACTGAGACTCATCACCTTCAGTGTGGCTGGGCTTGCATCTTAATTTCCATTCATCTGTCCTCTTCACCTTAGCCTGGGGGCATTCATCGAACAAGAGAAGATAATTTATACAATTGCAAGAAGACTACTTAGTAAGGCTGAAGAACTGGCTGAATAACATGTCAAATAAAAGTCAACAAATAACTGATAAAATTAGCACATTAAAATGCTGATGTTTGGGTGTGAGCACTGCACACACAAAATGAAAACTGTGGTTTATCTTCTTGTTACTTTGGAGATAGCATTTGTAATTCACATGATAGAAAAGGACGTACTCTGCTGTGGTTTACATCCTCTAATACCCCACTGGTTTTACGGTGCTTGTCCGTGATGAATCAGAATTTGGTCACAAAAGTTGTTCTCCTCCCCCTCTGTATCGTCAAATACTTGCTTTCATGCCAACACATCTTGGTTTGATTAGCTCCCTTGATTAGAGGCTAAAGTAAAAAGTCAGGTGTATAGGATTCCCATTATCCTTTATTTCACTGCTTCTAAGAACAGGTCAGATAGAGTTATTTCAGTGAAAATGTGAACAATCAACTTCTGTTTACCATTAACCTTCAGTTTTCTTTTCTTAAAATCAAATCAGGGCTTGGTAGGTAGTTATTTTCATACATGTCCCTTGATCAGTGGTACAATCTGTCAAAAGCCATTAAAGCCTCTATTAGGTTGAATTGCATTCAAAGCTAAACTATCCAATCATTTAAAGGGCTGTGATGATTGTTTTTAATATAGTATACATTGATTTCTCTCTCTGAGTAGTAACATAACTTTGAAACTAAGCATGTATGACTAGGGCTTTTTGCTATCCAGCATGTCCTGAGGAGCTTGGTTTTGTGTGGAAGATGATGCCTACATAACAAAGGAAAAGACGTATGCAGTGAAATCACCTGTATGTTCTCAGAAGCTTTTCCTCCATTTTTTCCTATTTCATTGTATCCGTTAAGGTGCAATGTATATGGAATGGGAAGAAATTTTCCAAGGTCCTTTGCTCAAAAGCTTCACTGAAAAATTTAACATCTAATTGTAGTAATATTTTAAAGTGGCTTTTTATATTAAGATCTCAGGGTGCTTTCCACAGAGAAACTGAGGCAGAGGTCAAAAGTGCAGCTGTGTTCTGACCACTATTGCTGGAGCCGAGCATACGTAATCCTCCATTGCTGGTATGTCTCAATTACTTCCAGTTAATCAGATCAGTTTACAGATTAAAAATGGTCTCATAGAACTTTTTTTCTCCAAAGATATATCTGAAAGTGGAGCTGGAGTCTGTCCTCCTCATGTCATATTTAACATATTATTTAATTGCATAACATACAATAATACATCTCATGTAATAGAGATCTTTCAAGTCTCCTAATGTTTGATTAAACATTCCAGTGAATCTTTTAGTTAAATTCCAAATCCCTGAGCTCTCAAATGGAAAGATACATTTTATTGGAACTATTAAATTATTCCATGGAGAATATGCAGATATGCAGTCTATAATACAATGTAATATAATCCACACTCTTTTAGCTCTATTTTAAGTATGTCCACTGCACACCCACAAAGGTGGTATAACTGCTGTACTAGGAAACTTTTAAGAAAATACCCTGTGGGTATTTGGGTGCTATTTGTCCAGGTGAAGATGCATTGCCGGAACAAACTGGAATGCTGATTATGCACCTGTTAGCACTTTTGTCTGGTACCTATTTGGTAGTCTGGTAGTACTTTTCTGAGAGCACTATTCTAGTTATCTTGATGAACATCCTAATAATTTATTACCCAAACATTATCAAAGCATTCCACAATTCTTTCATTGCTGTTCTTTCTCTTCTATCCGCTGATGCACTTTCTTTCACTTTTGTGTCAGTATTAACAGTAATGTTATTAACAAGTTGTGTTCCTTGTTAGGCTGACATGACTTCAAAGTGAGAAAACTTAAAAACTGTATCAGATAACATTCTCTCAAGTGCATCTATTTTCAAACCAATTTATTAGAATATTTTTGCTTCTTGTTTATTTGGTACAGCTACATGTAATTTTTATTAAGGACTATTTATATACACTGCAAGATATTTATATACACTGCAATGATATTGAAATTTGTATTATGTATTTGCTAATTTACTGACATTTATAAAATAAACCATTCAAAGAACCTGTTTGTCTATCATTTGTCCTCCAGAAGGTGTTAGGTCTTGTCTTCAATACGTCGTTGTTGCAGTGCGTGGACTGTATTTTTCACACCATCTTACTTCAGGTGCCTACATGAGAAAATTAATTACTGTAAGCTTTCTATATGCTGCATATAGAAGTGAGAAGTAGGCTTCTTCAAAGCAGCAAACTAAAAGATGCTCTGAATCTGCTCTGCAGTGGGACATCTCTTTCTACCTGAACTGCGTTGCAAGTCCGAGTTAGGTGGCATAGTTATCCTCATCTGCTTATGCTGACAATTTAATAATGGTAAATAGATAAAAGCAATAAAGGGGAATTTGTTGAGTTTTTTTAAATTAATAGAATTAAATTCTGGTTATATTGCAGATCTTCTAGTAAGGAAGGCAGATTAGTTTCTGTTACTTTGGTAAGACTCATAATGTAAATGGACATGACTGACTTCTACCCCCTGTAATAGTGTTTCCTTCAGCAAAAATTTATGGCTCTACTACTGGTTTAGAAGATATTCTTCTGGCCACCTCACACTTCTGATATTTGATACAAACTCTTACATTATGTGAGTAGTAGGAACTCAGTGCCTACCAGCACTGCATCAACCTGTTTGAGTATATAAACTGTTCTATGTTGCAGTAGAGTTTACAATTTAAAACATATGTCGTCATGTTAAATGAGGCAATATCAAAGAAATGTGTCTTGCACATAGAGTAAAAGGTGGTGAGGTTTGTGATATCTGTTGTTTCTAGGGATCTTCATTTCACAGTTTTGTCTGCCACTTACAGCAGATTTTGTGCAGGGTTCTACTGTGTCAAAGAAATAGTTATCATCAGTCGTCTACGTCTGAGGGCTGTGGGTAGCCTAAAATCCAAGCTACCCCAGCTTTGGTCACAGAGCAAGGCAAGGACCAATACTGCAAATTTCCTTTGACACTCTGAAGAGTGTCATCGTAGAGCGCGGCAGTACAGTTTGATGTGTGCACGCCCATGTGGCCGAGGTGCATTGCAGTGTTCTGTATTGCTTGGAGTTCCCTTCATGCCAAAGGCTGTGTGCCCAAGTTATTCTGCATTACTAGATTCCAGCCAAGAGGTGACAAAAGCGTGAATAACAGAGGCCAGGTCATTCCCTGCCAGGATGGAATGGAGTCTCCAAGCCAAAAAGAGTTGACAGAGAACATTATTCACAGATACTCCAGCTTAGAGTCAGCAAGGAATCCAAGAGGTAAGAAATACGATTTCTTAGCCCAGAACATTCTTTCCTTGACTTTAGAAAAAGTTTAATTGATTTAACCAAAAGTCAGTATACAGGCAACTGGATGGAGACCCGTTTCTGAAACAAGTCTTATTCTCAAACATTTCTTGCAATCCGAATTGCAACATATATTACATGTGTCTAGAAAGTCCAAGATGAGCATCCCTAGGATCTAGAGTCCCTTAAACTGTACCTTTATTTCTGGTTTGCTCAGAGCCAAAGATTCCCTAGATTTTCCTGTTCCTGTTTTACCCACTTTTCATAAAAATGGGAAAAAACACATGGCAGTAGTGACCTTTCAAAAACAGATGTAAGCATCAGGGGGCCTTTTCTGGAGGGATATAAGCACAAGGAGATGTCACTTTTCACCCAAGAGTAGGCATCTTCTGGGGGGGGTAAGGCACTCTTCCAGTCTCTGCACTCAAGAGCAGCTTGTCTTAAATGAGGCAGAAACTAATCAGGATGCATTTCTTGTTGAATTTTGAATTTTACTCTAATTCATCTTTTCTGTAGAAAATCTGTCATGAGAACCTAAATCCTCTTTGAGGAGAGGGACTTGTAGTTGTCCTTTCATCATAAAGACTAGCACCCTGTTACATACAGTTATCACCCTGCAAATAAGAGTTTCACAAAGGTTATACACCCTGCTACAGCTTAAATATATTCTCCTTTCCTTTTGGTGATAAGACTTTGTTTCTGAAATAAAAGGTCTCAAGTTATAGTGCTGAAGTTGCAGGTGTGCAATTTATCTGTCAGCCAGATTGTCTTTATTTTGTAGTCATACAGTCATAACTGGAAGTAGTTTTTACTAAACATTTTCTAAAGTGTTGGGTTTTTTATGCCAAGATCATTCAGATTAAAGAACCATCATCTCAAAACAGAAGAACCACACTGAGTTTGTAAACAGGTAAAAAGAAGTAGGGACAGTTTGTATCACTCAGAATACTTCTTTTTCAGTGAGTGAAGGGTACAGTTTTAGAGTTTGTAACTCAATCATCTTTTCTACTAAAGATAGCATACATGCAAGTTTTTGTCTAATCTGTATGATATCCTCTTTGCACACTTATATTGCATTTCAGCAGGTATGTGTGAAACTTGTTGCATAAGTATCACTAAGATTTTGGAACTATTGACAATTCATAAATTAGGCTTCTGTTATTATCCTGTTCCTAGCTGCATCTTAATTATTAGGGTGAAAATAAAGAACACTCTTTTATAAGCCTTCATATTTTCTGTTTACAAGGATTTTACTAACATCTAATAAATTTAATGACCTCTAATAACAAGAGGAAGTGAAATCCTACTTAGCAAATTCATAATTTTTCAATGTATCTTCTGGCTTTATGACATTTCAAACTGTAGGAATGTAAAAGCTTTTAAAGGAGCTGTTGCTGGGTTCAGCTAGCTGCAGAAACTGTTATTTTTCTTTCTCTTTTATTGCTTAATGTCTGGGGCCTAGCTTTGAGCTACCTGATAAAGCAGTTGTTCAGGAACTTTAAACCATACAAGCTTTGACTTGATAGACATAGAACAACGTCTTGTATTAAATATACATTTTAAAAACATAATTTCAAATCTGGAAATTGATTGTGGCTTGACCTACTTATTTTGAAGAGCTCACTGTTCCTTACTTTCTTTGCTTTACTGATATTAGATCTGCTGTTCTTTTACCAGAACTCCCAGCTGATAGAAGAAGAAAATCAATGTCGTGCAAAGCTTGTTGGGCAACAGCACTTTCATTAGAGTCAGGGCCACAATTAACTAACTAAGACTAAGTTATGACATTTCTACTTTTAAAGGTTACAAACGCTTGTATTATGCAGCTTCTGGTATTCTCAGAGGGCCAGAATCAAGCATGCATGAAGCAAGCTGGGAACAGAGCACTCTTTTAAAAAAATTCCATATTACACACTAATTTTTAGTACATGCCAACATGAGAATTACAAATCATGCAGAATTTCTTTCCAGTGCTGATTTTTAAACAAAGTGTATGTCCATAGTAACACTTCTCAGGATTTTTTATTTATCTACATACCCTTATGTTCACTCATTTCAATCACCTGACGGTCCTACTGATCTCTCAGCTGCCTACTGCAATGTGCATTTGGCACTTGCCTGCATGGTACAGAGAGGGATCTCTGAGGATGCATCCCTTCTAGACACCATAGCCTGAGCTAGCTCATCTTGGATTGAGGATGCTCAGGGGTCTGTAGTTCAAACACACATCTGCCCAGCTAATGGGGTCAAAACATCTTCTTCCAATAATGGATTGGTTCTCTCTTGGGTAAAGTGCCTCTAAGAGAAATTGAGAGGAGATCCATCCTTAAATAAGATTTGACGCAGCCCAGGAGAATGACAACTGCATCTTTTACTAATGCTATTCCTAAGGCAAAGTCATGCTTTGTAGGAAACAGGATGATGGAGTTCTCAGGGAGCTTTTTTAGTGTAATGACTAGTAGATAGGTCCATGCTATGGAAAAGTTTTGTGAGAGAGAAAATGAAGCTCACGTAAGTGGCTCTTCTGTTGGAGACAGTGAGAAGTGTCCCTGTGTGGGTCACCTAGGTAAAGTCTGTTTTTTTCTTCTTCTGCTAAGTGCAGCTGGTGATGGCAACAGATATTTTTATCCAACATGTGAAAAACACAAGAGCCGCCCCTGGGGTTAAAGATCAGGGAGGCAGCTGAGATGTACAGTAAAAGAAGTGCTCAGAAGGGGCTGCCAAAATAGAGTTAGATCTGCAACTAGAATTCACACCTGAGCAGTCCTTTGCTGGGGCTTGGTGTGTCCCATGGTATAAGTCTCAGCTGACGGGCCAGGATAGGACTGGGCACAGGTGGTTACAGCGGAGACAGTGGGCCCCATCACCACCTGAACTTTATCCCTCTCATAGGCATTATTTCCCCCTGCACTGTGCAGAGACCATGCACATGGTAGCAGCAAACCTGCCTCACAACTCACCAGCGCAGGGAAAACACCATTGCTGGGCAGGAGCCCTCAGTGGCAGGGAAGGGAAATCCCACCGTTAGAGCCACCACTGAGCTCATGTCTATCTGAGCAAAAGCAGGGTTGGTTTGCTTGCCCCTCTGAGGTTACTGATTCCCAGAAAATCCAAGGCATCTGGAATTTTCACCCATTATTCTGGAATTCAAATTGTGGTTTCCATTGCAGGTCAGTGGTTGAAATATAAATTGGAGATGTGGGCAGTAGTTGAGACCTTGCCTGTCTCTCACCACTTAATTCTCAATTTTATAGTTCCATAGCCTTCTGCACATGCTGGTTTTCGATGCAAGATGTAACAGTAGGCTCTCCAGTCATCACTCCTAGCTTAACTAACATCAATCATCCATTTTGGATACCCAGGACACTTGCATAATACTCCTGGCCTGGATTCCTACATTAGCACTAGTTTGTCAGAAGATCAAGTTGCACAGTGGCACCACAGCCCCTTCAGAAAAGTGGCTGCAGCCCTCTTGCTTTCACCTTCCTGCTGTCACCCTGTGTGGGAGATGGCACAGTTCCCCTTTTTACCCTCTTTCTCTCTCTCCCTGGTTTTCCATACGTACTTGCACTGATGAGTGTCCCTTCCCTTGAAGAAACATAACTCAACTGCGTGCTGTTTGCACTGTGACAGCTGCCTTCTGATTAGACTCGCCTCCCTCTTCCACTCACGCCCTGCAGTCCAACTTGTCCCTAAACGTACTCTGTGTAATACCTGCTGACTTCAGGTATGGTGGGCTTTTGCCCTGGTTGAGTGCATATTTCACCTAAAGCCCAGCACGCGGGTATGGCAGAAGCAGAGCGGTGGGTGTGGAGGCAGAGGCTGCTGGGGCGTGGGCGGCCATGGTGCTGTTGCTGGCGTGTTCCCTTTACCTCGGTTCAGCACTTGGCTGGGGCTAGGTATGAAAAGACATCTCAATGTCAGGGCTGTCTTTGTGAAATGAGCAAACACGTAGCTCCTTATTAATGTCTAGCGAACATGAAGGGAAAAATTTTCCCAATTATACATGTGAAAGTATGCACTCTGTGATCTACTGTGAGCATAAAATGGTTACAAAGAGCTGCATGAGCAGATGAATGTGTATGTGGCTCTTTCCACCCTCAGAAACCCCAAAACAGAACAAAAAGGGACTGATCTGAAAACAATTACAGGCTGGGATTTTAACCTACCTGTAGAGTACCTGCCCTGCCTCTGCCAGTCTGCCATTGACTCTGCTACTTCTGTTTAATGGTTCTGTAACATAAATCCTCTGTTCCCTTTAGTATTGCTGGGGGTAAATAGTACTGAAGAAATAGTGTTTACTTACCCAGTGCAACCCTCCAACTTCCCCCAGTAACCACCTGAGCAGTGTATGGTGACTACTGAAATGGCTGTGTCATTCCTTCTTAATTCTTATTTACTGTACATATCTTTCCGTGCCTCACAGGGTAAAAGATAAAAGAATACAAGCTCCTGTAGTGTAAATACATCCTAATATTAAGGAACGATGAATATACAATTCCTGAAATGTACTGCACTATTTTCTATTATTTAGAAACACTGTACATCATTATTTTATGAAGTAAAATATGTAAAAACATTTCTGTACAGTTCTTTTCTAAAGCTAACACAGAAGCTTTTTTCCTTTTTTTAAAGCAACCATTTAATAAAGTCTGACACTTAGCAATGTTTTGAAATAATTTTTGCTGCTCTGCCAGCAGTTGGCTTTGCTGTGAATCTCTAAAGACAAATCCATCTACAGTGAATCTAGCAAAATTCAGCTCCGTGTTGTATGTCAGGGTTGAGGACTGCTTGTCAGCTCTGGCACTGTCAGATTTTATCTTTAAATATGACAGGCAATTTGTTCAGGGAACACTTCTGAATGACAAGATATAGTGGTGTTGTAAAACATGGCACCTGTGTGGTATGCCCTGCCTTTGTGGACATCAGAGGCTATTGTTTCCTTTGCTATTAGACAGCCACAGTCACACAATAAGGTGTGTAAAATGTTCACAGAAACCTTTTAAATAGAGTAGCAGGAAAGTAGATACCCTCCGGTCATTTAAGTCAGGCCATTTATCATTTTATCTTATAAAACACAACATTCGCTGAAATGTGATGTAAAGAGAAAACCAAATGCTCTGCTGAGCAACTTTGGTGCAAGTCGAGGGTTTGAACCACATGTAATGAAAGGGTTTTATCTTTAAAGTGCCATGCAATAGAAAAATTAGGATTTTAACTCCTTCACAATCAGCCAGGTAGCAAGAGCCATTCAGAGGGGCTGTTGCTGACATCTGGGATGAATAAGATCCCACTGAAATATCCACTGTTTACTGCAGTGGGGCTTCCTGGAATGGGACAGTAAGAGCAGATGATGAAACATTAATAACCTAATATGTTTGGTTTAAAAATAAATAAACAGAGGGTCATAGGGGATAATGTTCTTATAATATAAACCAGATCAAACCAGCAAAATTAAACTGGAGACATACTGTGGGTATGCCACTGCTGAAGTCAATGGAGGGTTTTTCCACACTGCAAGAGCCATGTTTTCATGGGAGTGGTAAGTAGTTTTCTTCAGAACATAAGTGTAAAAGTGAGTAAATCCAGAAAAATCTGATGCTACAAAGACACTACATGCAAGCATATCCCAGTATGTCTGTCTTTGAGCAATGCTAATGCTTTTGCCCTGCTGACAGGGAGTGGTGGCCATATTCTGGAGGATGTGGGAGAGGGCCAACCAATTATTTTAAAATTTTTAAAAAATCCCTTTAGACTGGTTTTGGTGTGTTTCTGTTACCTAGGAAGCAGCCAGGATATTGCTGACTGAATGCCTTCTGCTCCTGCAGGTGCGTGTCAGCGAGGACTGTGCTGTGCCTGCCAGTGGAGCTGCCGTCCTGCTTGTAGCCACTGCACACGTGAACCGGCCCGATCCTGAGCCCACCCCTTCCAAACCTGTACCCCTCGCCGTCCCTGTTTGTCTACATGCAAGTGAAACTGCTTTAAAGGCAGGGGGAGAAGATACAGATCTGCTCTTATAGATGGAAGACGTATTTAATCTGTGATGTGCATTGCAGTTGGTCCAGGCAGAGACCAAGGCTCTAGCAGATCTGTGTCATGGGAAGGCTGGATTAAGCCCATTCTGTGTAGATTTTCTAAATCCAAGAACGAGGAAATTATCAAAAGGTAGAGTTTTGATTTGCAGTAACACTGTGATCAAATCATATTAGTGTCCTATTGCCAGTTGGAAGGCATGCAATATTTGGTATTTTACTTAAAGTTCAAGTCCTGGAAATTAGCAATTTTGTAAGAAGGTTGTCTTAGTTTTCATATAAGAAGCAAGCATGTAGACTTTCTATTCACAGCTGAATGGAATAGAAGTGAATTCCACAAACTCAAACACTAGGTGGCAAATACAGAGACACCAGTTAAAAACGTATATTAGTAGCAAAACTACAATCTCTGTTGTTGCAGCCTGACCCATTAATAGCATTTAGTGGTGGTAGTACTGGGTGTGTATGTAACTTTAGCGTGGCAGCTTGAACAAAAACAAATGTAATACAAGCTGATGGGTGATAGGATGGGATTGGTGGTTAAAAAGATGCAGCATATGTGCAGTTGGACCCCTCATTGGAAGAATTTGGCATAGTTTCAATATACATTTGTTTCTTATTCTGAATAGAAACTAAGTACTGTCTTCTCACCTAGGTCTAACTACTTTAAAGGAAATTCTGCAGATGAAAAAGAGAGGTAGCCTGTGCTATTTCTTTCGTGAGAGGCAAAACTATTTGTCATGTTCACTCTTATTATGATTTCCCCATCTTCAGTAGAAGAATAAGATACATTTATTTGTAAAATAGCATAATTGTGTTCAGATATTTATGAATTCCCCTCTGATATTTTTATCTGTTTCTTCTTTACACACAAGGTTGCCATAATTTTAGAACTACTGGGAAAACTGTACATTCATCTTACCTAAGCGAAGATCTTTTGATGATTAGGTCCATATTCTAAGACAGTTTCCATGACAAATGAAAAGGAAGAAGCATCTCCAGAGGGTTAATCATTCCACCTGGTTTTAGTATTTATTTCAGGTTAGGATGAACTGTCTCTGAAGAAGCCTACCTCTTCCCTCCAACTCTAGAGAGAGCTGAGGTAACTTGCTTGTTTAACTTTCAGGTAGCTAAATTTGGCTGAGGAAAGTCACCTTTAGTCATCTGTCCCTTGACTTTCTTCCAGACATAGAAGCCTAGATAAATCACAAAGGTGTTTTTGAAGAATGTTTGCCTACTCTGTGTTCACAAGCACTTGACCATCTGTGGTATAGCTTCATAATGGATTCTAATTCAAAGGGCTTTTAAAAACAAGGAGAAAGATTTTATTGTAACTAATAGTGATGGATGATTGGTATGGTCACACAGAGCAACATAAATCTTTGTGCCATGCCCAATGCTAAAAAGCAGACAAACTCAATAGCTCAGAGAACTCATGTACTCAAGCATAAGAAAGTCATACAAGGAAAGGTTTTTAGACCTTATGTCCATTAGAAGGGCAGATAAACACCCAATGAAGTAATTTTGTCTGCCAAATAATATACTCTGAAATGAAGTGCTACAGTGCAGTTCCACCCTCCTCGAGCAAATGGCCCTGCCAGCAGTTTTAGAGAAAAGAAAACCCCTCAAACACTAATGAGGAACCACACACATTAAGTGCCCCAAATAATAGAAGCAGCTGTGTGTAATCATGTGTTATCTACCAGCTGATTTTCATTAGGAATCAGGTATAAAATACTCAATGTAACTTTCCAAGGTTGTGTATTTATTGGTGTCTCTGTTGTGGGGCTGTATAAAAAGTACTAGTATCAAGGACTAGGAAGGATTTTTTTTTTTTTTTAAAGGTGGAACTTGAAACTCTGGGATAGAAGTGAACCAATCAGCAGTGAAAGAAGACATAGGTCCATCTCACAAACTGTGCACCAGTGTATAACCTATTGCTGTTATAGCAGTTGCTCTCTTAAATACAGTCTTTCGAATACTTCTATTACAGGAAAACTAAAATATGCCAGCTGGGAAGGAAGAGTTCATCATATTACACACTCTACAAATGTAATGCACTGGTGAGTATGCTTAGTAGTTTCTTCTATAGATAGTTCACAGATATCATTTAATGCTCTCTGCAGTAAAAGTATTTTGTGTGGTTTCAGTAGAAATGGTAGGTTTTTGCTTTAGTGGGCTCCTTGTGTCTTCAGTTTGCTTTTTGTGATCCATGAAGGTGTTTATCATGAAAGTATGGGCCTATATAGGAATCAAAATAGTGGCACCAAATACACAGGAATGGCTTCCTTTGGCAGGGGGAAATAGCAATTCATTGCTGTACAAAATGCCACCCCACTCTGGCCCTGAAACCTGATGGATGTGGTTATCCACAGCTGTATAAGTCTGAGAGGACAGAAAATGGAAGCACATATGCACAAGCTCCATTTAATTTCCCAGCTGCCCAGGAGAAAGCATTGAGTCTGTAACAATGGAGTGATCTAGAAATGTGATGGGAAGGAACTCAAGGAGGCTGGAAGAAGGTGATGGATATGATCAAAGGCAGAAAAGTAGGTAGGAGTGTTCCTCCACTGTTCTGAGTTTATTATGGTATTTCATGGAAAGTAGTGCTTTTGTTAGAGTAAATAATGTAACGTGTTCTGTGATTAATAGAGGAAGGAAATTCAGGCATGGAAGTTTTTCAGTATGACTCTTCCAACTGTAGGATCAAGGCTTTGGTACCTCTCTGAACCAAGCTTCCCCTGGGAAGACAGGATCTGTTCTTTGCTTTTAAACTTTCTTTGAAATGGGGAGAAGCCTCTAACAACGCCTTTTCATCATGTGTTCCTCTCTGTGTTGTCCTAAAGACTTTAAAATCTATGGCCAATTCTAATCAAATATGAAATAAAAATTCAAGTCTCAGAGATTAAAGTTCAGAAATTTTTGTGACATCTGGAAGGTGGCAAAAGAAGAGAGATGTATAGCAGTGTCTCTTCCCAGAAGGAACTAGCAGGCCATGACCATCGCTGTCCCTTTGCAGCAGCCAGCTGATCACAGCAAGGTCTGTGTCCTGGGGCAAGGAAATACTAAACAACATGGAGAGAGCAGGGCTATTGTGGTCAGGGGATAGGGGTAGGATTTTGGTGACAAAGAATTTGAATATATGGGAGATTAGGCTTCGTTAGGTCTTCTGCTCATAAAACTTCTTTCTGGTAACCCTGGGAGAACCAGGGTTTTCTCTATTTTACACTTGTAAATCAAAGGTAATGTTATTTAAAGTGCTTTGGTTATATAAAAGCTAACATTTTCCATGCTTCCAAGAATTATCCACAATGGACACACATTCTTAACTCATGTTTGCTTGTAACAGTCAGTGTGACACTTTGAGCAGAATCAAGCTAGGTATTGAGATTTTCAGGCCCAAGCCAGCAAAGCACTTGAACATATATTTAAAGTTGCATGAGTTTCTTTCCATTGAGAAAATGTGTGTTTTGCTGGATCGAGGCTGGTGCTTTGCACCTCAATTTTCTAACTTTTTGAGCAGAGGTTACTTCAGGGGAAAAAAAGTCATTTAACCTGGTTTCCTAAAGGAGTATGATGCTTGCAGTTGCGCTATATGCTCAGACACATATGTCTGTTAGTTCTCTGCCCTAGTGAACCAAGGACCTATTTAAACCAAATTTAATTGAAGGTGAGGGTAATTTTCTGAAGGTTTCCTTAAAATAGGATAGAGGCATCATTAATACCAGTAAGGAAAAGGCTGTTTTGAGAACTCAGTTCTAGCAGAAATCAGCTAACCTACATAGGTGTGAAATTATGAGACAGAGCTCCATAGCAAGGGAGAACTCATTGGTCATATGGCTCAGGGAGCTACCTGTGTCTTTTACTGTGATAAAGCTTTAAAAGCAAACACCATATTCAAAACAACTGTTCAGAATTTCTAACCCAAAGTGGGGATCTTTCTCCTGTTAAGGGACAGATGTGGCAGGCTGCACATTAATGCAGACCTTAGCGGTATCCCGAAGCAATGCAAGCCTTCTCCATGGATGTGTGGATGTTGGGAGGCTCAGCTGCCATCTGGCCACAGGCTCCTTCCCCTCTTCACCTTCCTAAACTCACAGAAGGGGAACATTGAAAAGAAAGGTAGCCCAGACATACTAATCTGAGTCCTAGGATGAAGAACAAATAGCTTATCATATCACAGTATTATGTGAGATAATATTTCTGTTATTACTATGAAGAGATAGCAATTACATTGCAGCTTTATTTTGTTTTGCTTTTCTTTAAAATCAACTGAATATCAATCTACAATCAATAAAGAAAGTTGCCTATAGGCAGTTCTACCTTCAGATCTACTTCATGGATCAGCTGCTGATAATTTATACACAGTCAATAAGACACATTTCAAAAGTGAGCTTTTTTTCCCAAAAGGCAGAACTGCTCAAACTTACAGCTGGATATGTACTGGGCAAACATACACCTGGAGTAAATGTAATTTCTAATTTACAAGAAACTGCAGTGAAAGATTAGATCTGATCTACTCTCTATGCAAGTAATCTATGGATATTTATATTATGATAACTGGAGAGCATAAATTGCTTTTGGTTTTCCTTTTGGGTATCTTTTTCATTTGTTTGTTTAGCAAAACCTGCAGGGGAAACTAGAACAACTATAATTACAGTCACAGTTACAAGTTGTGGGGTCTGTAGATAATAAGCTACAAGGCATTTTTATTGTGCTTTTTTATTATTATTTAGTTAAAGAATGCTTTTTTCCCAAGACAATCCATCTGTATTTTGTAGGAAGGAGAATCAAAGCAATAGCTGTCAAATATCAGTGAGATAGCAGATTTACAAATTAATCCCATTGCTTGGTATTTTCACAAAGGTTGAAATCCATAATTGGTGCTAGAAACTATAATTAACTTATTAGAAGCACTCAGGCAGCTAGATGTGCAAAATGACAGCAGGTGTGTAATATCATTAGAAATACTCTGTATAAAAAGCACCTCTGAGTTTTATCCCTTTAGTTTCGTGCTACCAGCTGCCAATTTGATTGGTTAAGTAGTTTTGGGCCATGCAATACTCTTTCTTTTGGATTGATGTGTTTATTACTTTTTATGACAGGGGATCCCAAGGCAGATGTTCAATAAAGAAACAACCTGCTACAGACCAGAGTAAAGAGATAGGTGGTGTAGATGCAGGAAATTGGGAAAGTTATCATATGCGCTAAGTTGTTATTGAAGATTTTGCTCCCAGCATTTGTAGCAGTTGTGTTATATACTCTTCCACAGACAGTAATCTAAGAGGGAATTATTGAAAGCCAAGTGCCAAGATTTCAAATTGCACTATATGATCTGGAGCTGCTACTCAAACAGGGAGCTGGAGCTTTGAAATTATAAAGACATGGCCATGACATTTTTAGGAGAACTCTGTGTGAATAGTTAGAGCTGCTTTGCTCATGCAGAGCCTTTTCTCATCGAGATGCACAGCTGAAGATCTGCTTTTCCTTTGCACCTTATGCAGTCTTTTACATTAGTATGAAGTGAGTGAAAATCTTTGCTTGGGAAGGAATATAGTTCAGAATTTGGTTAAAGGGAGGACAAGTTATAGTTGTATAGATCTGATTTATGGATGATGCAAAGCCAAATTCTGCTCTGTCTTCACCAGCAAAAATGCGGATCATCACATTTAAGTGAACGGGAACATGCAGAAGAATGCATGGGGAAAACCAAGAAACGAGACAGGGTTTTTAATTCTTATAACTGTTCACAGCTTTGTTTGTGTTTTGCTTAGTCTTAAAGGGGAGAGAAAATACAAGTTTCGTTGCTTTCAGAAACTTTTCAATGCTCCTGTATAGAAAGAAAATATTTTCTAGAGAGGCTTCGTGGCATAAAGCAGCATTTCTTTTTAAGTGTTTTAAAAAGAAGCAATAGGATGTGATTGACTTAAAAATCTTCTTTTTAATTGGTTTAGTATATTTTGCTGGTTCTGTGACTTTAATGTATTGCAACCAGATATGAGGAGAGCTAATAATTCATGAAAGATGTTATTTTCTAATTAGATTTTTATGAATGCCCCTAAAACTTCTGCTCGGAAGCAGAAGCTGGCCAAAAAATTTGAACTATATTGAAAGCAAACTGTTCTGCTTCATCCATGATCTCTGATCCTCTGCTTTCCTTTGGTTTCTTGGTGGCAAGTATTAGTGTCATCCCCAAAATAGTATTCTTCCCCGTGTTTTGAAGGGATGAGTATCTCGTTCTGCCTTTCAGCACCTCTGAAACGGTTCCTGTCTTACCTCTGTAATCTCTTCTGACCTTTCTGAGGCTCAGCTGTTCAAACTCCACTGGGAAGAAAGTGCTGCCCTGCCTTTCTCTTGCAAACAAGAAGGTGTGACTATGTCATCTCAAGTCTTCCCACTCCTATGTGTGTTGGCAGTCACTTGAAACCTCCCTTCTTTGCTTATAAGACTGTGGCAGACTTGTTCCAGCCTGCCTCATAGGCAGTGCCTTTCTGTACCCTCTGCCTTTTCCTGCTTATTTGTAAATTATGGCATGGGCTGCAAGGGAACAAAAGGAAATGCCCAAGGATCTCTTGCTGTCTGCAGGGGAAAATACTGTTCAAATTCAAACAGTCCTGAGGGCTGCAGGACTTCTCATGGCCTGAAATGGCAGATTTCATGGGCTGGGACAAGTATTCCAGGTCACTTCCAGGCTCTTCCATTCTCCTCTAAGTGGACAGCTACTGAAGCCTGGAGGGTGAAAGAAAAAGCTCAAGAAGTTATCAGATTTAGGCTGATTATTAGACTATCAGACCAGGCTAACCAACAAATTATATATGCTACTTAGAATTTCTGTTGATTGAAGTTCGGTTAGCAGTAGACACAGAGACAGGTCAGTGAAGGCTAAGGCTGTGTGGAAACAATCAAGAGAAATGCCAAGAATGCGTTAAACATAGAAGGCAGAAAAGAGCTGTGACAATGAAGTTTTATTAGAGCAAGGAGCAAACATAAAACTCAAGAGTACTTTCAGTAACAGGACGTGTTTCATCAGTGCATCTCAAAGCACAAAGGCAGTTGGAAGAAACAGTACAGACCTCAGGAGCTGAGGAGCAGAGGAACAGGGGAGAGGAGAATCATGCTAAAAAGCAATATAAGCAGTTGTGGGAAGTGACGTTTTTAAAGCAAACCACTGTGGTTGCTGCATTGTACAAACCTAATAAGACATAGTGAAAAATATTGGATTTATTTTTACAAGTTAAAAGTGACCTTGTTGGCCTTATGAATGGATTCACTTCTCACAGTACCTCTTAAGGGCATTAGGGTTATGACTAACTCATAAAAATAAATCCAATATTTTCCCCTTGGCCATGTCATATCCAGTGTTGGAATTCAGTTGTGAGAACTGGTGGGGCTCCGACTTTCATTTAGTTTGACCTCCCATTATGAGAAGTACCTAGCTCTCGATCCTGGTGGGCTGCAGCATAATTCCAGCCGCGGTCATATCACATACCAAGTGGAAATGGAGAAAAAAATCCAAGAAGGCCTAGAAAATAGAGGGTCGTGCAACACAATATGTAACTGAAAACAACATATGAAAGGAATAAGTGTTTCAAATACTGATAGGGTTTTTTTCCTTCCCTGTTTTTCATTTGACCTGCATAACAGATCAAGGCAGGACTGTCAGTTTAGTCATACACTGTATATGGGGGGGAAAAAGAATCTAAGCTGATGACTTAGCTCATACAGTTGTTCATTTCTGTTGGAGTCAAAGGAACTTAAAAAAAATCCAGTCAAGAATATAACCAGAGAACAAGTGGTTTTAAAATGTAGTTGAGGGCTTTAAAGGTGATAGACACATCTATCTAGTATTTGTGATAGCACAAGACCTCTACTGAGCAATAACCTAGTCCAAAGCAGCAGGAAAAAATAGTAAAAACTATTTTCAGTGCCCATGGATGTCTGCAGCTACAAATCTGAAGCTTTGTTCCTGCACCTTATTGGGCTCTGTTGATCACTGAGGGCCTATATTGAGCCCATGCATACAGGTGACTTCAGTCTAAGGTAGACACACTGTAGTCACTGTCATGTGTGGATGAGAAAAGGTTCATTTTAAGTGTATGCCAGATGCGCTCTTTTTATAATCCATGTATTCTGCACATCTGCTCTGCCTGATAACCATTCCCTTTCTAACAGACTCATCCGAGCTCATCTTTTTAGCTGAATAACTTTTAAAGGTCCAGTACATGCATCTGGGCATGTTCTTGGGGAACCAGCTCCAGGTGGCCCTGCTTGAGAAGGGAGGTTGGACCAGATGATGTCCAGAGGTCCCTTCCAACCTCAACCATTCAGTGATACTATTATCTTAAATCCAAGCTGTAACAGCACAGACCTCTGTATAGGTTAATTTACCCTGTCAAGAAATGTAAAGTGGGTAGAAAAACAATGACATAGGAGTGATGGTGCTATGGGGTTAACAAGAAGGTTTGCCAGTTACAATTAATTAGGCCAAGCTAATATAGAAGCAGCATGAGATTAAAGATTTCCTGCATTGTGACTGTCCTTGCAGAGGTAAACCCTTAACTAGTACAATTTGGGTCAAACACAAACTCCAGTGCAAAGAACGTATAAATACATTTATCTGAAGCCAAGTTGGATTCCAGCCTTGGTTACTGCAAGGTTAATTTCACCGTTGTTCAGTGTCGCTCTTTGTACCCATGGATTTTCTCCCAACAACTTGAGCAGCATATTGAATTAAAACTGTAGAAAATCATGAATAACGTGCATATGCTGTAGGCATTTTTGAGGTTGCAGGGTTAACAGTAAATATTCACAGTTAAAATATTGAATTTAAGTTCATATGCCATGGAAAAGTTGAGTACCTTCCTTGCTTTGTTTCCTCTGCCTCTGCTTTTCCCATGATTCTTTTATTACACTGAACAAGTTCCGTATCTGTAACATCCAGAAGTTGATGAGTTCTCGTATTGCATTTCCTTATTTTCTCTGAGTTTCAATGAGTATTATTTTACCTGCATCATTTTGGTGTCCAAAGTATTCCCATAGTCAGATCAATCATGGGAAAATTTTCACTTCCCAGAAACATACAGGATCCAGAGATATGGGGTTCCATGCTGCTCTGCTCTGTACAGATGAACAGTTGACTTTCCTGTGGAACAGCCCGTGCACCTTAGTGCTAACTTCACACCCCAGGCCAGGCAAATGCCATGTTCCAACCATCATAGTGACTTCTGCAATAGCTACTGCACACTAAAAAAATGTGTTGGCAAATCAACCACAACCACACATTTAGCTTTGTTTTATGAGACAGCTTTGTCAGGATTTAAAGGTGTGTTTTCCTAAATGTGACAAATAAGCCTGCTGAAGCAGCTAAGAAATCTTATTTATATAAAATGGCTCTGATGTTACCTTGTGTAAAATATGTTTAATTTTAACCAATGCATATTTGAGTTATAGTTTCCATAAATATTTGTGAATACATTATGATAAAATCTAAAACCTTGGCAACAGTTAAGAGAAGAGAGTTTGCAGATAAAAATCAATATTGCCTGCAGTATCCCAGGAGATCATACTGCTAGTGAAGTTTAAATTATCTTTGCCTTGAAATCTAAGACGTTCCTGCAGCACACTTTAAAGCATCTTAAAGTGTGAAGGAGTTAAGCTAATTACTGTAGCACTTGAAGACAAGACATTTGTAAAATTAATGGGCTAAAGTCTTCGGTCTTTCATTCAGCAAAAATTCCTACTACAATTGTGTGTTTGTTATGGAAGAGCTGAAGAACTTTGTCCCCTGCTTTTAAATAGTGGCATCTATCAAGAAAATATCCCGAATACCAGGGGTTTTTTGTGATTTCTGTTTGCATAGTGAAAAGGGGGGTAAATTGGACCACTTAGCTTCAAGCTTCACTCGATGCTATGTGTCAGTGATAGCAGGACCTCATCCCAGTCCCCTGCAGAGCCACTGCCTCACACCTCTCCTGCTAGGCAGATTTGGCCTCCCGAACAGTTGTGTTTGTCCTTGGTTGTCTCTGGATCCACAAGGCCAAGCCTACATAAGCAAGTCATGCAGCCCAGTCGGAGCAGCTCTGTAAAGCAAAACATGTTGCTAAAGACCCAAAGGCCACACTGTGGGTGTTTCAGGGAACTATATTGCAAATTACCTTGGGTCTGCTCCCACATGCTGAGTGCTCGCCTGTGGCTGGAGAATGCAGGGTTTAGATTCACCTGAGAGGATCCCAGTTCCCACAATGGCTTTCTGCTCCACAGTGTAAACCAAAGCACGGGAGGTGGTGGTGATTGGGAGATTCACCTCAAAAGTGTGCTCCTCGTCTGTACTAACACGCTGAGGTAGACATGTCCTGATAAACTAAGGACACGTGCAGTAGCTGTGACTCCCACTTGCACCAGGTAGCGTGGCTGCGCTGCAGTAATGCTCCTAAGGGTACGGTATTGCCTGCTTAAGAGTGCAGTGAAAGTGATAGGATCCCAGGCTCTGCTACTTCACCTTTCCATGGGAATCTGTTGAGATGCGATGTCTGTATCCTGCATGGAAATGAGACCAGTAAAGCCCTTTGGCATGCTGCAAAGCTGCTCAGTCTTCCTGCGCACAGGAGAGACGAGCAGAACTAGCTGGTCTGAGGACAGGAATGATGTTTACCTGGGAGACACAAAGCTCTGTGTTTGGTTTAGACATGAGGTCTGTTCAGCAGCTTTATTCTTTCACAGTGTTCAGGTTCTCACACAGGGACATGGCTACAAAACAGATAAATAGGGAGGGATTTGGTTAACAGTTTCCTTTTTGAAGTGTTAGAAAGATGCAACCCTCTGTTAAAGTATTTATAGGACAAAGCAGTGGTCCACTGCAAATTGTTGGCACTCTTCACTGTAAGGAACACTGATCTCTGAGCTCAGGCTTAGGAAGGCAAGTCGTTTGCAATTCAGGTTGATCCCAGCCTGTTTCTCCCCTAAAGCAGTCAGTCAGTAGTGCAATTACAGAGAAGATCGAAACAACTTGTGTTGCCCCCTTAACGACAAGTAGCCTTGCTCCTTCCAGGCTGCAGAGACATTTCTTCCACATCTGTTTTTTAACTGAAGATTTTTACAAGGCATTCACAAATGTGAAAAAAAATTAGCATATTATGTGAACATTTGCCCAGCTGCATCTTGCCAGGCTTTATTTTGGCTATGGAAGCTGCTGGCTGGAAAAGGGTCAGTATAACTATAACAGACTTCTTGGTTCTTGTTTGACTGAGAGACTCCAGACTTCGCTCACCTTAAAAAAAGCTTTGCTTTGGTTTCCTGAGGTAGGACTCAGTTAATGGAAATTAACAGTTGGTTTGAGATTGAGCGTGAGTGGCTGGGTGGGGGAGAGAATTGCTGCCTGAGAATTTACAGCACGGCCTCTCTGTTGGAAAATGCGAAGGTACGTTTCAAATTTTTATCTAAAGATAATTGCATTACTGAGTGTTGGCCAGATGAAAAGAAACAGTGCACCAGGTGCAATTTATACACATACACGCGCATATATATTTGTATTTCTCTGCCTTTGATCTTTATAGAAAAATATTGTCCTTCCAGTAGATTCATTTTCAGATGAGTTTGCTTGTCTTTTTCCAATTCAAAGATGTAGTCAGTAACGGGAGTTAGGCTGGCAGATATGGTACAGAAAATTGTTCAGACTCCTAGGAAAAGTGTGATAATGGCACCCTTTATAGCTATCATCCAGTGCAATTCAGTTTCACTGGAGTAGCAACTGTTAGTATTTAGTTTCTTCCCAACTGCTATTGGAGGGTTTTTTTAAATAAAATTTTCTAAGTGTTCCTTAGCCTTTTGCAATGCTCTTAGAATTCACTGCAATTTCCTAAGTAACAAGCCTGTATTATTGCAAAACCTACATTAGAAATGCTTATGTAGTAGCTATACAGCTCATGAGCTTTTTGCAGGGCATCTCCTGTGCCTGCACACTTGGAAGTTCATTGATTTGAACCACATTCTGAATCTTCCTTTGCTTTAAATTCTTTTAGCATTTCTTGATGCATCATTGACCTGTGATTCTTTTACCTTTTTTATTGCAGCTGCTCAGTGTCTCAAGCACCTTTTTGGCATGTACTAGGAGCCTTCAAACTTCTTCCTTTAGATGCTTGTCTGTAAGCTGGTAATAGTAAAGTATTGCGAGCCCCAAACCCTGGCAGGCAGGGCTTTCCTGTTCATCCCCAGCAGCTGCCCTTTCAGAGCAGGCTGGAGAGCTTGCAGTCTCCTTGACAGACTCCAGAGTGTCCTTTCTGAATTGTTTCTTCCCTAGGGCAATCTGAAGGAATATGCCTCAGATGACCGCATTCAAGCAAATCTCACCCTTGCGTTTCACTTTAGTCAATTTAAATCTCACACTTGATGCTGTAGCCAAGGCCATTAGCCCGTGTCATCCTTCACTGTAATACAGATCCGCTCCTATCTCATTACAACGTGCTTAGCTCTACCACAGGGTCTGATATACACATACAGAACTATACTGAATTATTAAGGTTTTCAGTTAAACCAGCAAGACTCGGGAAGTTTTGAAACTCTGTCTTTAGTGTGGCCTGTAAGGTTTAAGTACTCAAGGTGTCTCTCAACGGTTGATGTTTTTAATACACTCTGCACAGCACTTCAGATCTGTATAATTACATGGATTTCAAAATAGATACATGTATTCTGACTTTGGACAACTCTGGCTCTATTGCAGCATGGCCGCAACAGAAAACTAAAGGCCTTTTCTTCTTGTGTACATAAACAATGAAATCCTTAAATCTTCCTTGTCAGATGAAAGCCTCGGCATTCCATAATAATATTTTTCATGTGCCTTACAGTAGGAATTATTTTGAGTGTTCAACTTTGCCTTAGTAGGTCAGAGATGATATTCTTTTTATACAGATCTTTAATATAAGCAATATTCTCTCACACCCCTGAGTCATAAGACATCAGTTTTCCTTCAAAGCGTAAATTAAAGTGAAGCCACAAAAGGGTCATTAATGGACTTAGCAGAGTCAATACTGAGGGTATCATGTACTGCCTGTTTAATATTAAAAGCAAAGTCAGTGGAAGTATGGCCTTAATATATGTGGGCTTTGTAAATACCAAGACAGAGCAGAAAGTTTAAACTTAGGAGTGTGCAGAGAGATGAAACAGCTTGCAGTGAAGCATAATGTTGGGGTTCATTCCTGAAAACCTTGGAAAATATATGCCTGCAGCTAAAGGTCAGAAACTATTAGTGAGCATTAGGATGGTGTCATCCACTGTGTTTCATATGTGGAATTTTTAAAAATTCTAATAGAGGGAAAAGATTTGTAATTCCAGAGCCACCATTTAAAGAGTAATATCCAAATCATTGGCTAATCTTTTTCTTCAAAGTAATGAATGAAAAGGCCAGAATGCCAGAGCAAAATCCTCTACAGGACATACTTTGTGAGAGAATTAATAAGACACACAGTATAACTTTATTCCACTTATAGTATGCAAGACTTTTAGAGGACCAATTAAAAGAGACTTAAAATGCAATTAAAGTAGAAATCACTTGGCAACAAGGCATTAGCTATCTCTCCAATCAGCACTGCATTAGCAAGCCTTTAGCAAGAGATTTGCTGGTGGATAAAATCTTTGTGAAGCATAACAGTGGGGCTGAGCTAAAGCAACTGATAGGAGGTTAGAGTGAAACTGGCCTCCCGGGAATGGCCTGGGACTGCCTGTTCTTGCTGTGCCACGATGTAAATGGTGGCAAGAAAAGCAGCTTCTGAGAGATGGCTGACTGGTGAACAGAGGGCACAATCTGCGGGAGCTCTTTCACCCTTCTGATAAATGGTACTGCAGCAGGGAGCCCATCTGTTTCTACAACTGACAGTGCAGATTTCTTTTTAATACTGATCTCCCTTTCCTTAGAAATCAGGCAGTATTGCCATGACTCAGTTTTTTCTCTCAGTGGATTCCTCACCAAAGGTGCAGAGGAACAGCCAGGTACAGAGGTGCATCAATGGACCGTGGGCCAGCACATGACTGGCTCTTATTCTTGAAGCGCACCTTTGTATTGGGACAAGGTGATACTTCTGATATTACTTAAAGTTTCTGTATGTTGGAATCTGAGCCTGGGAGCCATAAAATAGAAAATTCTGCAGAAAGTAAGAAGAGCTGCTTGTACTAAGAAAATGCCAATGGCAGAAGAAAGATTTTTTTTTTTTAAGGAACAAATCAGTAAGTAGCAGGTTTGTGTGTGTAAATCCAGAAAAAAAGAACTTTCTGTGAAATTCACTGTGTGAGGTTAAGAATTGCAGCCACAGAGCTGAGTTTAAGACCTGGAGACCTGACCCAGGCAAGTGGTTCTTGCCTGTGGGAGGGACTGCTGGCCCAGGACCTTATGCTAAATTATGTCTAATATTCTCATTAATATTAGGTGATGAATGCCACAAATGCAGCTATATCAGTAAATGAGAAACGTCATTTTACAAATGTACGTGCTGCTTGGGGATTTGAAGATCAAATGTATGTGTGTGTGCGTGTGCTGTCGGGTTCCCTATCTGCATCAGGAACTTGTAGCCTGCCTTGTTCGGTCAGAGGTACTGCTCTGCTTGCACAGCCCTGTGCCATACCTGTCTCTGCACAATGCAAAAATAGTTTTAATTGTCTGTAATGTATGGCAACAAGCCATGACAGCAAACTGCTTCCAACTGTCTCATGCCAGAGCTGATCCCTGAACAGTTACAACTGACCATACTTCCTCCAGGTCGTGGAATAACAAACCCCGAGGAGTGGCAGCAGTGCCTGTGACGGGATTCGTGTAAAAACAATCAAGCCATGAACTGCAAGGCTCAGTAACTGTTCCATGTTACGTGCAAGAAGGAATCTTAGACAGGCAATCCCAGGATTTGGGCACCTTCTTTCTCCCTGTTAAGTAGCTGTTAGCCACATGCTACTACTAATAACTTGCAGAAATTAACATTAATTTATTTTTCCTTTTCCACTGCTGATTACATTTCAGACACAACTTGGACATTTCTTAGCAAAATGGCTCCAGATTTGCATAATTACAACTGTGATGCATTTTCAAATTTTAATAGTGGATAATTAATTATTTTTTTAACAGAGGGAAATACCTTAACAGAAGGCAAAGCAGAAGCTTGGCCATTTTATTTTAAGCCATATTGCGTGGGCAATAAAGAATAATTAAATCATCCACACCTTATCTCAAATGAAAGAAAGGATGTTTACTATTGCCTGCCCCTCAATGCAGCAGAGTCCTGAAAGGCCACTTGTTTAACCAAAGCACTGCGGACCCCGAACTGCGAAGCCTCACCATGAAGCATGGGGCTGACATTCCGATTTAGAAGCATTACGTAAAATCTTAATCAGTGCAACCAAATTAGCAGAGGGAAGCTTTTACACCATGTTCATTGTTTACGCTTATCATTTTTAATAAATTTTAAATGCTTTTACAGGTGTGGAAGTAGGCCTATTACCAAGATAATTTTCTTAATCGTAGACATCTTAGATTGAGATGTGACATTCACCACAGTTCCCTTGTCCTATCTCGTAGCTTTCTGAAAGCTGTCTAGGTTTGCAACACCATCTCTGTGGTAGAAGTGGTCTCTTGACTGACGTATCTTCAAATAAGCCTTTGAATAGTTTTCCATATTGGCCTTGAAGTAATTCAGATGTCAAATTACCTCTCGCCAGACTTCCTGACTCCACCAGGCCCCCCGAATATGTTTTTTAAAGTATTTAAGGGGAAAATATTAAATTTTTCTAAGCTGGGTCAGGGTTCATAGCATTTGCTAATAAAGAGGCAGGCAAGGAAGATATTTACTTGGCGAAGGCTTTGGGTGTATTTTGTGCAACAGCTGCAGGTTGAGACAGCCTTTAGTTTGTGTTTCTGAGTTTGCATGCCTTCAAGCTTTTGGCATCTTTGTATTTTTTTCTCCTGTTTCCCTTTCAAGACAAATAAGGAAACAATTTTAGTCTTTTTCACACCAAGTCTTTCAGCAAGGTCTACGTATTCAAACTTTAGGTTGAACCACAGCTCAGTTTGATAAGGAATATACTCCAGCCTCTCATTTTTTTCTCTTTAAAATGCCCTTGCAGCTGAAATGCACTGAGAAGCATAGAGCCCCCACTGTCCCTGTAAACACTGGGTAGGCTTCCATCAACCATGGTATGCTGCATGCCAGCAGCATTGCAGCTCTTTGGCAGTTGCTCTTCATAATGTTTGTGTGATGGAGCTGACTGGGAGAAATGATTCTGTTGCTTTTGTGTGCAGAAGCAGCTCTATCTCCCAAAGCTGCTGGACAGTTTTTTGTTAAAAGATTGTACTAATTACTGGTTTGTCTCTCTCGCTGGACACTTATTGCTTATTAACATTGTTCTGCCTGAGGTCCAAATTGTAATAGTGTACCACCCAAGCACCAAATTTTGACCTTCAGCAAAATTCCCATGTATGTTTTTGAAGCTCTTAGTGGTGATGGAAAATGGCCTTTGCCTTTTTCTTTGGAGGATTACTGCAGTAGCTCCTCAATTGCTCATGCTGCTCATAGCCTGCTGCAAGGGCTGTTTGTGGAGTGACTTTGTGCATCCCCATTAGTTGAGTAACATAAGATTAGTAAGGAATGGGGGCTAATTGGCCTCCTCTTTCTGTATTAAGAGCTACCTCCAGAGAAAGGTGCATTGAAATAAACTTTTTCACACTGGTCCTTCTGGATGGCCTCGCTGCAGTTGGTTCCCTTCCAAATCCACCACAGGCACAGGGGTTTTCTGATGAAAGACTTGGTGGAAAACAGGTCTTTCCCTCATAATCACTCAGAAAGGTGTCTCAAAATGTTCCATCCTTTTGGATTTTGTTGTTCTTATGTGAGAATAAGACACGCAAATTAGTTTTACAAGGACGTTGTTCCCCACCTCTGTGTGGTCACTGCTGAAACCTTGCAAGTGGGCCTGCAAACCAGGATGTAGAAAACGCAAATAAAATTCAACCCTGGTTTCATCTTGTCTGTATTAAGTTCATGACATTACAGGTACTAGCAAATAAAACTTTATCATAAGCTTAATTACCTAGAATGAACCTTGTCCAGGGAGATGTCAACAAGGTTGCTAGTTGATTAAGTATTTCAAATCTGGAAAGAAGCTTAAATCTCCAAATTTTTTATCCCTGTAACATGGGACTGAGTGATGCTATACTCAGATAGTTGCTGCTATTTTTAATATTTTTAATAAAATGAAAATAAAAATATCTGCAGTGCATTTTCTTCAAATAATGCACTAAGAATGTGAAAGTGAAATAAAGGTAACATTGACTTAATAGTGTGACATATAGTTAAAAAACCCTGTTTTTTCTAAATTACCCTGATTTTAATAATCTGCAGTGTAATTATACATGTGGAAGACAATGTGCTTATTTGCTATCTATGTTATTAAATTGGGTATCCCCTTAATCAAGCCCTCTATCTAGTATGCCCTGTGTGTTTCACTTCTACTGGTTGTTTCATATGCCAGAACCACTTGAAAAAGTGGTTAGTTGCAGCTTATCACTATTAAGAACATGTTTGCTGCAAGCATATGATATTTGTCAGGTGGTACAGAATTTGTTGCAGAATCGTTGACCTAAAATGCCCACAAGTATTGTTTCCTTCAAAATAATTTCCTAGCTTTAGCCTTATCTTACAATGTAGACTCAAGTAATCTGAAAGGTAAATAATCAAAGTTATTACCCAAGACTGCTTACAGTGCTTTTAAATCCAAATCTCTATGCGATGTTAAAGATGCTGTAGTTAATTTTAGAAACAAGCATGTGACAACAGTTACACACTATCAAAAACTCAGTGATTATAATCAAAAAGTAATTATACACTGCATTCAAAAGAGACAGTTCAGTGCGTCTCAGAGATCAGTTACAACCAAAATCTCTGAACAGAAGCAGTGAGCTTGTATGACTGTCACGCAAAGCCCTACCAAATTACTATTCACTTCGATTAACTTTCAGTGACCGTGTCTATAGGCTGCTTGGTTAATGGTTTTCTGTCAATACTGTAAAAATGCTAACCTGTCTTTACATCTAATCAATTTTGAAATGGCTCTTTACATAAATGGTCTATTCCTTTTCTTCATTAAAAAAAAGCAATCAAATAGGATTGAACTGAACAAGCAGTTGTAAAAAAATACAATAATTAATTTTGAGTCTGTGTATTTTGAAGTAGTTGTCCTTGAGTATTTTCTTCATCACCATTTTTTAAAGGGCATTGAAAATCAATGTTTCACTTTACTATCATCCATCTTTATATAGTAATAAATTAAGTGGAAAGCATTGATATTTTTGACTGAGCTTTTAAAATTTACATACTAATGACAATTGTACCCTTGTGACTTTTGATTTCTGTTGCTGTTTACTGACACTGACTAGAGGGAAATTTCAGTCATCTGGGGACCACGTTTCCTCTGAAGGAATAAGACAGTGTCATATCTCTGGTAATATTATGCTTGAGATCTTAGCCATAGTATCTCTTGCTGGACTTCTTTTCAAAAAACAGCGTAGGCAGTGAAAATGGTTGAAATGCTTATCATGTCGGTCTGTCTTTGTGTGTTCCAGCTAGAGCGATATACATTGAAAACACAGCTAATGGACCCGCAGGAAAAGCCGTGAGTGCGGTGGGTAACAGCAAATAAAAATACTGATGACAAAGTAGTGATGGCTCAGTGTGCCCTCAGTAGTGCAGCTAGCCTTAGGATCACATCCTGGCATGCATTTGGAAGGGGGATTGGTGAATATGAAGCTCGGACTGTCAATCCAATCTTATCCTTTCTGGCTATTTCTTCCGTGTATGCTAGTCTCATAAGCAATGTCTGGGTTGTATGATAGCTAAAAAAACCCTAAATCCAACACGTAAAGGAAGGAAACCTTCATGGATTCTATGATCCTTTTAAAATTTATTATTTAGAATATAGCCCACTTACAGCAGGAAGTTAAGAGGGGTTATTTTTAGTGGTGTGTGAATACTTGAAAAAATTATTTGTGAGTGTTATTTCAAATTAAAATTAGAAGTGATTTTGACAGTGTTTGCTCCATCTTCATTCACTTCCTGGAAACAATATGAGCTCTCTTCTGTGCATGAAAATATTTGCGGAAAGAACTCGTGATTATAAATTACTGGTGCCAAAAGTAGACAGTTGTCTTGCGCATTCCTTGCTGGCATGGGAATCGGCTAACCTGATACAGCTGGGAGAGAGGGAAAATGCCAGGTGACTTAGGTGAGGAAGAGCTGAGCACAAGTAGTTGATTGCACAAAGAACCTATATTCAAAGTAATAGTTGTGGTAAAACCCTGCCAGTAAAGCACTGGCAGCAGTTTGCTGACATGACCCATTCTCTGAGTAATTCTAAATAGCAAATAGATACACAAGTTTGCTCTCTATTTGCAGATAATTTGCAAACAAGAAAAAGAAGTTAGAGTTGAGGAATAAGTTGTTCATTGCATGTAGTAGTTATAGTCTATTGTTTATCCTTTACAAAATAAATTCTTATAATACTTTTTCTGTTTACCTTATGATTTGTTTAGGCAGACAATATTTATTTTCACTCTTGAACACCTTCTTATTAACATGATGACTATCAATGCTTAGTTTATTGACTACTAATGTCATTACTGTGTTAGTGCTCCCCTTTAATAACATGCAAGTGGAAAACAAACTACTTTGCACTGAGCGATAAAGCCAAATATTGACAGGGCAGCCTTGTTGGATTTTCTGCATGCAGCAATATGTAAGTAGGTATGTTCCTGTAAGAGTGTATGAATACTGTACTGGAATATGCTGAGTGACAAATAGTATGCCAGAGGCCAGATTCTGAAGTGCTTTACATGCATCTTATTCCAAAAATCTGTAAAAGGCATTCCTGTGAGTAACTCAGCAAGGGTTCATAATCTGGGTTGGAAGGGGTCTCAGGAGGTCTTTTCTCCAAGCTCCTACTGAAAACAGAGTCAGCTGTGGGCTTTGAAGTGTTTGTTCAGGGCTTTTTCTTGTTGGATATTGAAAACCTCCAAGAATGGAGACTGCACAACCTCTGTGGGCATCCTGTGCCCTGCTTGGCTGGCCTCAGGGTGAAGTTTCTCCTCATCTCCAGCCTGTGCCTCCCTTGTGTCACCTTTTGCCCATGGCATCTCATCCTCCTACCATGTACCACTGTGAAGAGCCTGGGTCTGGCTCCATCTCCTTGCTAACACCCTCACAGGTTCTGGGGGCTGCTGTCAGGTCCCCCAAAGCCTTCTCTCCTCAAGGCTGGACAAAGTGCCACTCCCTGAGCCTGTCCTTGCAGGACATGCACTCCAACCCCAACCATCTTGCTGGACCTCCTCTCTAGCTCGTCAGGGCTTGGGCAGCCTGATGGGGCAGAAGTAGGGACCTGCTGCGCCTGCTTCTTTGGGGCTGTATCAAGCACCAAAAGCACCCATGGAGCCCTCCTGATGGAGGCAGCAACACTCCTACCCACCCGCTTGCTTGGCTGTGAGCAAGCTCCTCCAGCTGAGAGGACAGGAACAGGCTCCAGTGCAAAAACCTGAAAAATTCGTTCTGGGTCCTTCATAGTGCTGAGTAGCTCCCCGACTCTGGTGGCACTCCTCCCTCGGGTAGGTGCTAAAACCTCTGGAAAAGAACCCCAGGACACAAGTTAAATTGCAATGTGCTCACAGCAGCAATTTTTAGGTGCACTGGTACTCACACCAGCTTTTTTGGTTTTTTTCCTGTGAGTAAACAGTAGTTCAGTCATAAAGGCTAATTTGCACAGTAATATTGATTGCCTGCAACACGCTCAATTCTAGTTTAGATTCCACAGGATAAAGACACAGCAGCACTGATGTGTTTTTCCCTTTGGAACTTGAAGGGTGCTGGAAAAGACAAATACAAAAGAAATTGTGCACTAAGTTACAGGCAAACCATATGTTAGCTGCAGCTCTCCCCAGGGCAAGGTGCTAAGTTTTGTTTACATTTTGCCAAGACAGTAATAAATTGCTTGTTTACAGATGACAGGAAGAAATGGGATGTCCTTAAAAGCAAGCTATGCACGGGGATGCAAACAGCACGCAGGCAGATGCACATCTTTGAGCAAAGTACAATTAATGCCCCCTTCCTGGGCAGCCCCCCACCCCCCTTCCTTTTTTAGGGTTAGCCAATCCTGGAGGTCATTATGCAGGATTATAAAAATATTAAGGCTGATGAAAGTTTGCCTTCTCCAGTTTCCAACCGAATGGTGTATTACGCTATTAGATCCAACTGACCAGGATGTGCCTCGCAGCCCTGTCTATGTGCAGAGGACAGAAAATATGAGAGGTGTGGAGAAGGACTCACTTTCATCAAAGTATCAGTTTCCAGGATAGTTTGGAAGCCCACAGCATTATTGTATTACACATTGCACAGAAGCGTGCCTTGTTCATTTTTTTTAGTGTTTTAGAAATAAAAGACTTTTCTTCCAAATTGCGCTGGGAGGCAAATTCTTCAACAGTGTAATAGAAAATGTTAGACAATATTCCTTACTGGAGCTATTGACATTTTTGGTAGTCGTGACACTTTGATTTTTCTCAAAACACATGGATCAAGCCTGAGTGTGTTATTGGACAGGAAGACCTGATGAAAGGCCTTCCTTTATCTTTCTTTGTATTTTTTTTTTCCTCTCTGTTTGTTCATGGCTTTCTCTCTGAATATAATCGCAGTTTTCTTATGCTGCCCAGGGAGTCGTTATTGCCTTACTAAATATTTTATAGTGCACAGTGCACCATACCTGCCAACTGGTTATTATTTGTTATATAAAAAATAAAGGGGTAGCATGTGAAAAAGAGTGTGTGTAAAAATTTCAAAACTACACACAGAATAATTTTAAACCCTTAAATTAGATGTCAGGCTGGTTTTGGTTCTTGGATATTTTTTTTTTATTTTCTTGAAAAAGGTCTGTTTATAGTTTGGGGTTTTTTTTTTTTTCCCCTCTCTTTTTGGTATATGTTCCTCTCTATGATTCCAAGCACTTGTTTCCTCACAGTTTCGCTTCCTATTTGTTCAAAAGGGAAAAGTTCAAAGCCACTCTGGCAGCTGAGGGAAAAGCTTGCTGAATACTAACCCTCAAGTGTCTGTCTCGTCCTGACCTTGAGAAAGTAACAGTAAACTGTTCTATTGCAAACACCACATGTGTGTTTTGTTAGACCAGGTTAGGAGGGGTCAGAGCTCACCTGAGGCTTGGACTGCAGATTTAGACTGCTTTTCAGCAGCATAATGTATTTTTAAAAAGGGACATTCTCGCCTTTGTATGGGCCTAATATAGGCTCTGTTTAAAAACCTGTCAAAATCCCAAGCACACACTCCATAAAATATAAATAAGTACTTACTGTTTGCAGATGTTGCTTGTTTTTCATAATGTTTGTATTTGAAGTCCCGAATCCCCACTTCCTGTCAGAGCCAGCCCTGTTGCTTTAGTCCATTTATTTCTGAAGGAACGGGAAGAACTTCAAAATGCAATTTCTCAATGAAGACACTTTCTGTCAAACCTGTCAGCGTTCGCAGCACAATTACCTTTTTTCAGACTAAGGCTTGCGTTTATGGCTTTGACTGCACGCACACCCTCTCTTCCCCACAGCTCAGCTAAAGCAGTTGCTGTTTTTTAAAAGACTCCCACTTGCCATAAATTGTGGCTTTAGGTTCTTTCAAAGCAACAGGATAACTTAGCAGACCTTTCTCCTATTTGCATGCTTTAATTCATTTGATAACAGATACAAAGTATATTGTAGGGAACAATTCCTGTCCTGGGAAAAGGGATAGATCAGATTTTTTCATGTGCAATCTATCAAGCATCTCCCTCGGTAAGGTGAGCTCTGTCGAGCCATTTCTCAAAAGAGGAGAGAAAAGACAGGGAAAAAGAATTGTTTCAGAAACGAAGCTACCAGCTCGCTTCAAAAAAAACCAGCAGCTTTTTCTGACCTACTGTCTATCTGAAGAGTGGATATAGATCATTTTTAGGGGACCGTTGGAATTCCACTTAATCCGAAGAGAATTTTCTCAGATTTGGATTGAGCTTCTGTTCTGTCCACATTATAAGAAATAGCACCTTTGATGGAAAGCTTATCTGAGGTTATTTGAGGTAATTTTTGGGTTAGTTCTCATACCAAAAAATGAAATCATCTGAACAAAGGACCTCACAAACACTTCTTATACTCAAACCTTTTTTGCGTGGGGGAAAGTGTTTTCCACGTGCGATGTCATGCGTGGGCTGGTAAGAACAGCACTGCACGTAATTCCCAGGCATCTCACTGCAGACTGAAACCACGCACTGCTCAGCCCCCCTCCATAACCCTGGGCCACTAGAAGCATCTTATTTGTAATATGCATTTCCCCGTTAGGTGAGGAAGCCTTACCTCCATGTGCCTGCTTTAGTTGCCATCTTTTAGATTAAGTTTCTTTTCTCCAACTCCCTCCTCTAACAGTTTAACCTCTCCACTAACAGCAGGCTTTTTAGTGTGCAATGCCACCGCACTGCTGGCAAGGAGAGGGGGAGAAGAAAAGCCTCTCCTTTGTATTACAAATTCAAAGGGTCATTATTCCATCGTTCCCTATGGACGAATGTGTGAAGATTATTGTGGGAAGTTAGTATTTATTCTGAAGCCCTAATATGATCCTCTTGAACATTTTAATAATGCATTCTCTGGGGTCCGTGCTGCAAGTGTTTAAAAGGAAGCAATATGCGTTAGCACTGGATGGCTGCTGCTTTGCTGAAATAGTCTAAGTTATGGGGTTGCTTTTGATCAGTCCCTGCTTTAAAAAAACAGCAAAAGTCCCTTTGCCCTCTTCCTCACCAGCCTAGAGTTCTTTTATCAGTTACATTGATCTAGAAGCAAGGACAAGGCCACAGTATTATATGTCCACATTTGTTACGCTGATTTACGAGTTTCTTAATTCTAAAACCCTTACCTTATCAATGGCCTCAGGAAGTCCTAAATCCCTGATACTAAGCAGAGAAAGAAAACATTTAGAACCAAAATAGGTGGGTTTTTTGGTTGGAGACAAATACAGGATAAACAACGTTCACTTGTAATTTGCTGCCTTCCCTGTAATTGTAAAGCTTCCCGAAGCTTGTGTTGTTTCTGTAGGGTCTGATTATAAACATATGCGTGGGACAATGCACATACACGCTTGGATCAGGTCAGTGGAGTTGTGCTTCATCTTTAAAGCTCAAAAACCATAAATCAAGATGAAAATACTCCAGCCAAGAGCTTTACCAATTGATACAATTTTAAAATAGGCCGCTGCTAAGGCTTGGGGGAAAGCTGACATGATGACTTTTATAATAGCAGAACGTTTAAGGTTATAGAAATAAAAGGAAGAGGATGAAATCAGTCGCGTTGATCTTAGCCTGCAGGCTCTCTCAGCTAACTCGAAGCTCCAGCAATTATTTCTGCTCTGGCTTTCCCCCCTTTTTTCCAGCAGTCTGTTTGAAATGAAGCAGAACCAGGCATGGCAAGCTTATCAGTGTCGTTAGCTGACAGGGAGCACATCACACCTGCTTTTACTTGCTAGTTTTTCAGGCACTTTATGCCACAGAAGAATGTTGATTTTGTTCTTATAATGTGTAAAGATTCATTTATTTCACCTTTTGAACTTGGCAGAGCCACTCAATTTTGATGGGAGTTTGTTTTCATCCTGGCATTTGGAAAACGCTGGTAATTACTGGACTGTGGCCCAAGGCTACCTTGATGAAACGTAGAGATGATCAAACTCAACAGACTGTGGATCTGGCCCAGCTAAAAAACCCAGCCCGCTGAAACCCCAGGGGACTTAGGGAGGGCTTGGGGGTGGCTGGGGCTCAGATGTACCAGTGTCACCTTGGTCACTGTACAACTGTTCTCAGAGAAGTGTCCCACAGATACTCACCAGAGCGCAGGCAACATTCTGGGTTTGCAGCCCTGTGGTACCACTGGAAGAGTCCTGGGTAGAAACAGTAGCAAGGATAGGTCCAGAAAGCTTCTCTTCATACTTACCTGCCACCTTTGGAGGTTTTAGTCGTACGTGATATTTCTAATTTCTCCTTAGAGAAGCCATGAGCGTTACAGTTATTGCCTGATGTGCAGTTATTTTAGCAGCTCCTGCCCACCTTGCTATATCATTATGTAAGATTAGGAGGATCAAAATCCATAATAAGAGGTCTAACCCATCTTTTCCAAAAACCTGTTCCCATCTGTGGTACAGATAGGTCATTCTTTCCATGCCTTCCAGCCAGGCCCATCTAATCACACTGCTCAAGGAGCAAAGGAATTCATTCACCCAGAGGGTCCCATTACGAGATATTCTGTCATCTCCATTTTAAACCTGTGAAAGCCTTATTTTGAGTACCGCTGCCAAATGTGATAACAGGAGTCTTGCACAGCCGACGAGAGCTCAAGTATCTGGGATCTGTGCTATGTAATTGTTCTTATACAGACCTACTTTCAGTTGCACAATGATGCTTGCAGGATTTGAGCTTGTAGCACTGAAAACAGTAGGATCCTCTCTGCTGACTTTTAATGAGAACAGCTCAGACCTTCACTAAAGCACTCACTGGGGCAAAAGATTTCAAATGTTTCTTGCAGCTATTGTTATCTTCTAGTTAAACAACCTACCAGTGACAATTTTGTAACTATCAAATACTTGCAGACCACTGGCTAATAGACAGACATGTCATGTCTAAATTCCAGGTGCTCTTACAAAGCTAGTACTGTATCAGAGCTCTGCTTTCCAGGCACAAGTGATCAGGTTTTGAATATATCCTTACTGATGTGTTCCTTTTCCATTTGGTCTTTGGGTGTGATTCTCATAGAAGAAATTCAGAATCTAAACCATGAACCTATAATATGAACATACCCAATTACACTCTCTAACTTTTGAAAAATAAAAGCCAATGAAAGTGCCAGATGTAGAAACATTTCTGGTAGTTGTTTACAGAGAAAACAGCTAAATGTTAATATATATATTAAGTTGGTGCACCAGAGATGGAATCCTTAGCACAATATATGTTATTTTAATGAATTCTTGCAATCAAATCTAAATTACAAGCCAAAGCACTCAGGTTATTCCTAGAAGTGAGGGGAACTGATCAAAGGCTGGACTGTGCCATTACCTGACTACCTTGTGTCACCCTTGAAGCAGAGAAGGGGGAGCCTGGCTCCCTAAATCACCTTTTCCTTCCTACACTTTACTGGAGGTGTAGGCTGCAATAGACCCTGTCACAAGGTATGTTTTCAAGTGCCCTGTAGGGCTATAGAGGGAAGAGGGAGAAGCCTGAAGCTGTAGGTAACCCTTGAACACCATCAGGCTTTGCTACATTTGCATGCGAGCCCTGTCCTCCTGGGCAAGGATAGTGAGAAAAGGAAGGCTTAGGCTTTTCTTTTGAGCTAGGTTTGTGGAATCATAGAAAATAGGGCTAGGAATGACCTCAGAGAGTTGTCTATTGCAAAACCTCAGCTCCAGGTTGGCTGTAGTCTGTGTGGGCAGGATTTGGCCCTTTGTCTTAATTTGAGGAGTGTCTGTGACTCCACCTAATGCTTATTTTCCTGAACCCAGTGATAAATATCTCAAAGAACTGTATGACAGACACACAGCAGAAACAGTTTAAGCGCTGCTTATAGTATCATGAAACAAAACTAGATTCTCTACAAGCTGTTTCCTTTATCAGCTGTTCCAGGAGGATTTTCCTATGTTTTGAAACACAGTCCTGTTTGTTAAAGTGCCGTACAAACATTTTTAATGACCTGGATAATTTACTGGTTTATTTGGTTAATTGTCAAGATCAGGTGATCATTCAGCAGTATTACTGAATGAGTTGTTTCTCTGTTTGTGAGGCATTTTAAAGCAATTCGATCTGAAACAGTTAATCCAAGAATATTTGAAGTTGCACCATTAAAGAAGTGATTATGGATGAAACATGAAGTTTGAAAATGGGAATTCCAAGGTTGCTTGTTTTCTGGAGCTTTGACCATCTTCTTTAAAGAATGCCTTGAGAAAAGGACTGAGTTGAAAAATGCACAATATTTACCCCCTCCTTCCACCACAATGTGTAAGGATTCAGATTTTCTAGACTATGTGTAAAGGATAAAGAAATTGTGTGCAAGAAAGCTTTATAAGGCTGCCACTATTCCACAATCAGCTGTATCTGTCCAGCATATGTGACACACAGGCATAAAATATGCTCCTATGTGCCTTTATGGATTATGTGTTGATGAATATTTATCGTATCTCATTATTGCAAAATGTTCATGCGAAAGCATCTGATTGACAATTATTTTATTGCTGTTTATTTGTTATCATTTTTGCTTTGGCAGGGTCTTAAAAATTGACATGCATTTTCCTATCTATATTTGGCTTCGGAAAGCTTCTGAAAATTGGTTGAAAATGTATAAATTAAAAAATTACCCAAAGCAAAGTAATATTTGTTTGACCTTAGGTTATGTTTTGTGGTATCCTAATACCACCTCCATTATTCTCTTTGGTCTTTAGTTTATACTAATGGGCTGATATTATGCTAGGCAACTTTAATTAGGGTGTCTATTGCTTAGTAGGCAGCATTTTTGCTTTCAGGCAAGTATGACATGCTGTACAGTAGAGACTTAATTCCTGTTTAGGGAAAAAACGTAATACATCTCAGTTGCCAAGTGCATAGTGAGCAACCACTCTTAGGAAAAAAAAAAAAAAAAAAAAAAAAGGTATTCTCTCCTAGATACAAAACACCCATAATCCCATTAATGTAAATGAGTGATTACACATGTGCATATCACTGGGAGAATACATTGTCAGGAGATGCCAGAATTTTAGATGAGATAGAAATAGCACATAGTATATCATTTAATGAAGACCCCAAATATTCTTGTGAAGGAAGTTCTGTGTTACCGTCAAGTCTGAATCTCTGGATTTTTATTTTTAGTGTCTCATTAGAATTATAGGAAAAGTAATCTCTAAGGCTCTATTGCTATATTAATAATTTTTTTACCTTCAGCATTCGTTTCATAGCTTTTTAGATTTGCCTTGCAAATGCAAGCTCAGATTTACTCTAGATGACTTTAATGAAAGGTGAGTTTGTTAGATGACATTGCGGGTGCACATATATTTCTGGAGATATTTTGTTGAAATGTTACAGTCCCTAGGACACATCATACAATTCAATATCAGTGTTACTGACATATCTGTGAAAACAATCACAAAGATAAAGAAGGTGCTCCATCATGTGTTCATTTCCATCAAATTAATAATACATGAAGTTCATATAGTACAAAATGTCAATTATTTATTTTTTGTATATGCAAAACCCAAGAACAACTGTGCAGGAAGAATTCACGTTATTAGAAAATGAGAATATGAATTTAAAAGATCTCTGGTAATTGTTCCATTTTAAAATAATGATTATTATTATTACAACACAGTGGGAGATACTATAAAAATATTTGTTTATACTACACTCAGTTGGACATTTGTGAAAGCAGACTGAGTTATACTTTAGTCCTTTCAAAATGTACGATATAAAAAATCAAGGTTTATGTTACCTATTCCTAACCTTTGTATGAATAGAATAAAGATGAAATATTTCAGTAAAAGCAACCAGCAATTTTTAAGTTATAGTAAGACATTAAGACTGGGAAAACTCAGGTGAAAAGAAGAACACTGTAAACATAATGAAGTTATTGATTTTAATTTTCTGGCTTTCTCAATGAAGAATGAAGCATCTGTACAGGATAGCTGATACAAAAAAGTGAAGGAATTGGAAATCTAGATCAGATCCAGCAGAGGTTTTTTTTCAATAGCCTTAAAATAAATACATTCCATTTTTTCATATGCTTGACTGGGAACAAAAACCCAACACAGAGATAAGCATTAACTTTGTTGTATTCCCACAAGTGTATATGTTTGAACATATTTCTCACTGGTATTCAAGCATATATATATATATGTGTTGGTCAGTTTAGCACATTAACCAGTGAAAATGAGTTATTCTGAAAATCCAGAACCCCTTCCTCGGTCACAAATGAAAGCAACCACACATAAGCTCACACCTATAGAAAGTCGAGGTTTTGGGGGAACTCAGTGACCGTGCCCTAGACTCCTATCTGATCCTAATCTCACAAGTTATTTTATACCTTTATGCCAATAAAATAAAAACCAATTTCTTGCCTATAAGTAATTAGACTTGTTGTAAAGCTAGTTTTACTGAAGAAGCCATTATTTTTTACAATAAAGTCTTACACAAAATCATATTTTGCTTTGGTAGCTGCGTTGTCAAAACCAGAATTAGTCAAAATTGTTATATGGAAAATGCTGACTGTAACAGTTTCTTTTGGATTGTAATATGATTTTCTGTGAAAATTTACTATTCTGTGCAATTGAAAGTAAAAAGTTTTTTATAACACTTAAAATTTTCAGTTCTGATACATTAAAAAAAGCTACAAAAACCTTAAAAGACATATCAAAACAAAAAGCCTGAGCTGCAATGCAGACATAAAAACATAGAGGAACTGGAAATTCTGGGGTGTTTTTTAATCTCTCTTGCTGTGTCTCTGACTTAAATAGAGATTTGCTTTATCTCTGTGCTTTTGTCTTCTATCTCTACAATAGTGCTGTGAAGATTAATCCATTAATGATTGTAAAGTGCTCATATTAGTAGTGGTGTAGTCGTGATAGTCTTAGAATAAAAGTGAGGCAAGATATTTAAGAAGATTTAGTATCTCTTATTAGTTATAGGCATTATAGACATATTAGACATAATTATGGAGAAACAGATAAGTATTTGGGCACACAAGCCCATTTTTCAGGTCTGAAATACAATCAGCAACCTTGATGCATTCAGATAAAATGTTCTGAAATTCATCTACCTCCCACCCATCCATCCAGCTCCTAACACAGCTTTCAGCCATGTAGGGCCAGGGCTGCTGTGAAAAGCTGTGGGAATACACAGCATTGCTACTACCAGAAAGTTCACAAAACTTGGGGTAATAGTCTTAGTAACATACGAGCAAGAAAAAGACAGTGGGGGTCACATTAGGGGTCTTGTGCTACAGATTCCCATTGGAGTGAGACGTTAGAGACCTACTCACTAGGGATAGTCAGTGGAAGATATAGCTGGGGGTAGCTCCTACTGCTGTATGAAGGAGGTTTTGCTGACAAATACTGAAAACAATTGCCAGCAAAAAAGGATGACTGTGTTAAGTCAACATGTATGTACATTTGCAGTTGTGTGAGAATCTTTGCTGTCGTACTCAATGTTTTGAGAAATATTCTAAACTGGGATGCTCATAAGTAGGAAGAGAATATCCTCAAATGAAGATCGCTTCTCTTAAAATAAAGGAATGACACTTAGTGACTATCTGGCAAAAGGGATTAAGGCAAGTTGTTATGTCATATTTACAGTATTCTAGTGTCAAGGAGCTGTAGTTATGGACTAAAATGCTTCATTGGACTCAAGAACCTCATGATGCTTGGTGCTGTACAAAGACATGGAAATAGGCAGGTTAGTCTTATGAGCCAAGAAAACAGAGAGATGCAGATGGTGCCAAGGGTCAGAACATGGCCAGGCCACTGAGGACACATTCTGTACGGGTGTGATGGCAAAGAGCAACTTGGAGAAGGAATTTAATGGAGAACTCTGTCTCATTCTTCTGAAGGCAAGCTGGGTGCTGTGTGGGTGAGGAATTTTTGTGAGTGCCTAGTAATGAGTGATTGATGAGGTGCGTATGAGGTGGGGAGTTGCATATCAGGGTCTGATGGCAAAGGTACAGCATCTGCGGTGACAGGAGAGGGAGGACACACTGCAGCAGGACAGCTGGCAAACCTAGGGCAGGGAGGAAGCCACCTACAGACACTGCCTCCAACTTCTCTGCCAGGTTGTTTTCTGGCTCTGGAGGCCTAAGGAGCTGATTCTATAGAAAAGTGATGGTCCTCTAGGTACCAAAGAAGCTAAAATAACTCCTGGTTACTCATACTTTATTCTAGAGTACAGCCATGGGATCCAATCCTGTAATCTTTCCTTGCACAATTAATCAGGGCTCTGTCCAATGGATTCGCAGTTGTGAACAGGACCGCAGCCTGGCCGCTCACTAGTTGGTTGAACACTTGGTGTTTTTCATCAAGTTTTTTGTGTGAAAGAGCATGGCACAGAGGGAGTAGATAGCACCAGGGTCACTGGTCCTGCCCAGCTTCTTTGAGGCTAGACAGCTTGGAAAGCTGTGAGTCACTCTGAAAGTAGGATTCATAAAGTCGTGATAGCATTTGAGATGGTTGAAAAGTTTTCTGTTGCCAGCTCTTGTGTACAGACAGCGAGCATAATGCATTAGTGATGTGGAACTGTTTTTTCTTAATAAAGCAACTTCTTGGTAGGACACAGCAATGTGGCTTGGGGTAGGTGTTGCAAAGGGCAGAGTTGCTGGGTAAAGCAGAGCCCTCTTGCAGCACCTACACTAACTGTCATTAGTGAAATATTATTTCAGTAAGATATACAATGTTCCATAAGACTTCTTTCATTATACAGTGAGTCTCATTTCCCTTCTTAAATACTTTGACTTGGCTGGAGCTTGATAACTGTGCTGTGGTTGAGGGAGGACCGGGCTTAATTCCTTACTCGAGTCGTGATGGATTTTCCACCCACTCATGCTGTTCTTATACCAGTGTGTCACCACTGATTTCAGTGAGTTTCTTCTGATTTGTACCATTGGAAAAAGAGAAACAAATCTATAAACTGATACATCTGGAACAATTTTAAGAAACATCTATTTATAAAAAAAACTCTTTTCACAAGCATTGTTATTGAGAACCAAACTGAAAATATAGTTTTCACCGCTTATAATCATTTACATGGAACTATGGGACTGAGAAAAATACCATTTTTTTTTCTGAATGTTACAATTTTTGTATGTCATGTTTCCTTTTTTTTTCTGCTCTCTCTCCTTGATACTTGACACAAATTATTGGGGTCCATGATCTCCGACCATGCTGACTCAATTCAAACCACACACTATTTGAACCACTGTAGTAGGCTGGTGCAGAGACAACCCGACGGCCAGCTGGAACAGACCCTCCAGCCCTTTGGGAATGGACCTCAGGCACTCACTGTGACAAATATCTCCAGCACAAGCACTTGTGATCATTTGCTACAGTTTCCATCTAGGAAAATCTTTTGCACAGCAATTGTTATTAACACTTCAGCTCCACAAAAAACACATTTTAAATCTAATTTTAAAATCAAGCTTCCATCCATACAAAATTGCCCAATTTGTCAACAGGATATGGACTTTCAAAGCTATCAGTAGTTTTGGCTTAAAAATTCTTAACGAGGAACAAAATATTATGGATTCTTTTTATATACCTATGCTTTTGGAGTCTTTAAGGTCACATTTGCAAGCTCTTTATTCTTCATGTTCGGACAAGGTATAATCTGGAGTCAGATCATCAGATAATTTACATTTTCTCAGTTGCACAGTTTAATCTGAAAACCCTTTTCTTAAATGGAAAGCTACAATTCTCTCACAATCCTGTGACTCCAGAAGTTCAACTACAAGAACCATAAACATTGCAAGACACTTGATAAAATGATAACATTTGCAATATCAGTTTAACCTGTTTCTTTGAAAACATAACCTGCCTTGGTGGTTCAGAATAGTGTATATGCTCCAGATCCTGAGCTTTGCTGAAGACAATGGCAAAGCAGCCCACCGTAGCTCAGCAAGACCTGGTACAGTTGGGGTACTGATGGGAAGGCAGCTGTAATCTGGACCATGCCTGCTGATGCAGGGGGAGGGCAGCAGCAAGCTCAGGTAGTCCTATTTCTGTCCAGGATTTCCTGGGCTGCAATATATGTTCATGTGTAGCACAGATGGTCTATGCATTTGCAGCAGATCTAAGGCACATGAGACCTACAGCACGTGTCTTGTAGAGTTGATGGGTGTTCATGCTGTACAGTTGAGCTGTACTTGCTTGGGAGCCATTTGTGTGGCTTTTCTGGACGTCAATCAGCTTGGCAGTAGTTACTGCTCTGACTGGATTGCCAGAAATCCTGGAACAAGGTCCAGAATCTTTAACTTCAACCCAGGCAAAATTTCCAGGACAGGTCCGTGACATAAAATCTTCTAACACCTGGCAATACTGGTTCATACTTTTACTATATTATTAGTTTTATGGCGGCAAAAAAACCCACAGTGAATTTTTCAAAGATAACCTCCTATGCAAAAGAAAAACAACTTCTTATTCTGAAGTGGCCATGCAGAGTAATTGTATTTGTGCATTACCTGCTCTCAAGGGACAGCGTGCCTGGCTCTGGTGCACACTTCACTCTAAGCATAGCTCTAGCAGTGATTTGGGGCTTCTTACTCAAGAAATTATTCATTCGTTGGTGGGGTTTTTTTTCCAAAAAAAGAGTTTTCTTGTAATTTTGAGAGGATCTTTTCAATCCAGAATGAACGGGTGTTTCTGTAATACCACTAAATTGCCTCTGAGTGTCTCTATAGTTCATCTCCTCCTAGAAAGCAGCCAAGCAGGAATAATGCAAGAGAAATGAGTCACTGAAATTTATTGGTGTCAGCTTTGGTTTTGTATTCATAACATCTTTCACTGTTATTTTTAAGGATATTGCAGATTGAAACAAGGGAGGATCAAGTGTCCCAGTTGTGTTTAAAGGAAGTAAATCTTTAAGAAATTATTGTGGAACAGATGTTAAATAAATGGTTTTGAGTTAAGATCTGTGACAGACCAGTGTACCTAGGGAGAGTCTTTAATAGCAAAAATCTTACTGTGCCTTAGACCTATGGCTGATAAAGGGAAACTGGAGTTTTTTTATTGTTACAACTACATAACACCATAATTTAACACAAAAGTAGAAAAAAGGATTGTCAAGTCTCCAACGTGAATATGATTTTAAGTTAATGATCACTTATTTTAAGAAAGCATCCTAATATCTATCAGGGCTATCAGGTGAAGAGGTACATTAAGGGTTTCAGTGGCTTTTGGTGGTGTGTGTGTGTTGGTAAGAGTAGGTAGAACTAGGAATTGTGTGTACCTTTATCAGAGTGGAAAACAGACTTTGAGAACAAATATTCTATTTGCTGTCTGACTGTTGATGAGACTTTAATTCACACAGTATCTATACAAAAAAGAAAATATTGTGCATGTGTAATTTATAGGAGTGACCTACACGTATGATGGCACAGAGTAACATATAATTGAAGCAAATGGCCTAATGAATAACAAAACTCCTTTTTACAGGGAAAGAAACCCAAACACATTAAGTAGGCAAGGCATACTAGTTTTTGTCTCAGAGTTGCACTAGTTCTTGTTAATTCTAGTCCATAATACATATATCCACGTACATGTAAGTGTTCACAGCTTCAAAACTGAAGTCTTACTGGTTTTTAGTGTTATATAAAAAGTTTATCAGGAAGATATTTCATGACCCTCCTGCTTCAGGGCAGTTCAGTACTAGGCAACACTTACGCTGTGAGCCTTACGCATACCTTGCACCTTACAACTGAGGTGGCCATTCACAGACTTAACAGCAAATCTTTTGTTTGTAAAGGCAACTGAAGTATTAACAAAATGGAATTTCTTTTATTGAAATGTTTTGTTGGTGCTGCATTACTATTGACTCACCTTTGTGTCATAAGTTGTATGCAAAGATCACTATGGAGAAAAATGAAAGCTGAATTTGTGCTCCTTGGTCTGATATTTACCATAAAAATATTTCCCAACCTCAAAAGCGAAGCCTCTCATGAACACAAAGAACAATTAATGCATTCATTCAAACCTGGAGATTGTAAATACTTTTGTTGTTAAAGCTAAATGAATAGTGCTATGCCATAAAGGGAAATACAAATCCAAAATAGTTTACCTTTCACATAGTAGTAACACTGGATACAGTATATACAAGAAAGAAAGGGGAAAAGATGTAGCGTGTTTCACTCTGATAATGAAGGTTCAGGACTTTCAGATTATATGACAGGATAGCAAATAATTTTAAAATAAAAAAATACATATTCATTCCTCCCAAGGAGATTACATATCCTTCAGTGGGGGAAGTAATTTAGCCTGTAGTATATAAAAAGATACCTTGTTCTGCTCTCTTTAAAAGAGCATTTGTGTTCATTATTGAGGCAGGGATATGTTCCTTCCATTGATAATAAATACTATGCATTGATAATAAATATTATAAGGTTAGACTCATGCTAACAGTTTTACATAACTACTAACAGTTGGTCATAATGAGAGCAACAATATGGCTGAAGAAAATGGGATTTTAGAGTCCTAGACCTTAGGAAATTATTTTGTTTTGCCCCTATCCTGCACCCAGTGCATCCCTGCGTGTATGAGAACTTTGTGGCGTTCTCAGTGATCGCAGAGTTTTGCCTGTGGATATCAAAATACAAGATTTTCCTGTATGAGAGCTATCTCCCATCACATTGGACAACTGTTTACTCCACCGGATCTCTCCTCTTGGGGAACTCACCCAAGGCAGTAGGCATGGTTGACATATCCTCCTTCCTCCGATGTCTCACAAAGAGACTGCTGCAGGTCATCGGTGCTAGGGGACAGAATATCCTGAGGGATTGAAGTTGTTACTTTTGCTTGTATAAACACATCTGTCTTGGCAATGGTCTCTCTTTCTGTCCCCAGCATACATTAGTTGTGCCTGGAGAAGAAGAGCCTGAGACCAGAAAGGCAGTTCTGCAGCAGGCTCCTTGCAAGTGCAATTTGTGTAAATGTCCACCTCACTGCTGAGGTGTTCCTGTGTATTTTCTGTAGCTGGTGAAGTCCTTCATCCTGATCAGAACTGGGCTGGCTGGCTGATAAGGAGTGATACCTCTCCATCACTGCTACTGAAGTATAGCTAGGCAAAATTTTACTTGCCCTGGGAAGTGCTCCCTGCTTTCTTTAGACTGCAGAAGCAACCAGGGCCATACCGCAGCCTACCAGATGTACATGGTGACTTGCAGAACAGAGGGAAACTTCAGCATGAATCCACTGGAAGTATCATATGACAGCACAGCAAAAATTAGTGTTGTAATATTGTGTGCATTTGAACTTTTCCAAATGTACTTTTGTGTATTGAAACAGTAGCCCTCACGCATGCTTTTCAGTGCAATTTGCCTAATGGAAACGTAGTTTGCAGATGACCAATCTCTTAGTCACCTGCCTGTGAAAAGAGTGGTGCGTGTACTTTTAGGTTGTGTAATGCAGGTACAAAACATCGTGACTCAGGTATGGACTTGAAAAGGAGAAAAGTGAATTAAAAGTACCTGCCAGACAATAACTGCTTGTACGTGCCTATTTGAAAAGCCTTCCCCATGTTTTCAGAAGCCACCAGCTGTTGATCAACTCTGCTTAAAATCTACGCTAAGCATTTCTGAGACATATTTGTAGAAGTCCTGACCACTAAGCTCTCCTACCGGAGTTGAAAACCATTCTTTAATTCATTCTTTTGTGGGAAATCTTCATGTGTGCAAATACGGGCATGTAAGTTCATGAGCAGTATTTGTGAGAACCGAGCGGCAGGTTAGAAGGCAAAACTCCTTGATACGTACATGTGACCCAATGGCCCTTGTCCTGCACAGTGCTTTCACATCCCAGCTTGAATGGTTGTTGAAAGCAATGGGAAATGTAATGGATAAGGGCTTTGGCACTTCAAAACAGGAGGCCTAATTTGTGCGCACAATGGCAGTCATCCAAAAATTAAGCAAACATGTCAGAGATAAAATTTGCAAGATGCAAATTGTAAAACTGGAGAAAGAATTTCCAAAAGCACTCATATATTCTACAAAGTAAAAAAAAAAAAAAAAAAAGAAATTGAGACACAGACTAAAAAATTTATGACATAATATTTATATTCTACTACATTATGATGCAATCTATCTTTTTCTAAAAATGCAAAAAATACATATAAAATAAATTTGCAGAAGATTTAATTTCTTGAATTAATTACTTGCCAAATTTCAGGTTTGAAACACAAATCATTTGATTACAAAAGAGCACTTGAAGCCACTGATGTATCTTATTTCCTTTGCCTTTCCGTGATTTAAGAACCCAATTGACATTTCTTAATTTTGTATTTTATGAAATTCCCTCCAGGGCCAAGCACTTTCTTTCCAGATTTCCTCCAAGAACAAATTTTTCTATGGCAAAGTTCTAAGCTCTTGACACAAGTTTAACAATAGCAATACAAATATGTTACTGTAAGAATCCCATTCCCTTTAATTTTTCCCTTTCATCACGTTGCAAGGACAGGAAACATGAGCCTCTCCATATGGAATTTTAAAGAGGCAAAGGTGGAGTCACGTCAGAAGAGATGTTGCCGAGGGCTGAGGCACCAGGAAATCTTGGGGCAAGCATGTGCCACAGCTGTTTTGAGAAGGCATTTTAGGTCTATAAATTTAAAGTTTTGATTTTGTTCCTCAAATTTCCCCTTTAGATCTGAGCAAAAGGTGACTAGACAGAAGCAGCAGGTAATCACAGTGTGATCGTATGAAAAAATAGTGTGAATCTTTGTATTTGTAGCAATATTGCAACTGTCATTGGGATATTCTTATTTATTTGGTCCTTGTAGTTGTGGAGCAAGACCTCTTGTTATGGGTTTGTCTGAACACAGGAAAAAAAGAAAGTTCCTAAAACTCAGACTTAGGAACAAGTGAGACAATTTTGCAAGATTATCTGGAGCTGGCTCTGCTACTGCTTTTTTTCATCATTTAATGTTTGGTCGCCGTCTTACTTAGCTGAAATTGGTATGCAAGAAAAGATGCATCAAAGTCAGTAATTAAAGTGACTTCATCTAACTTGTTCAGACAGTTGAAGTAGCCATGTTTGATTTTGCTTAGGAAATCATTAGCACCTTAACAGAAGGCAGGAAACTTTGATCAAGATGTGATAGATGCAGATCAATATAATGTGTAAAGATTTTATTTGGCTGTGGTATTGACACCTGGTAGAAGAACTGGTTTATGGCCAGTTCTCTCAGAAAGTTTGCATAATTGTTCAATACTAGCCTAGTGTATTACATGGGAAATAACACAAACAGCGCTCAGGTTATGTTTTATATTACTTTATTTTTTTTCCTGCAAAGACTGTTTATCTGTATTTCAGGGGATTATTTATGAGTAGGTACATAACCAGATCCAGTCAGTTGGATATCCCAGTGAGCATAGAACTGACCAGGGACATCTGGTTTAGGAAGATGGAAACAGACAAGTTGTGAAATTCAGGGGACAGAGCTGGGCAGAGCCAGCTGTGCCATCCTGCCTGGGCTGAGCTGGGTTAGGAGGTTCAGGAGCTTCACACACACTCGCCTTACTAAAGGTCAGTGTCTGTCATATCTCCTGACACAACAGTGCACATTTCTCAGTCGTATTTTGTCAGGATTATCTGGTTCTATTTAAACACTTTTTGCTTTCCTATGTCAATGGCTTTGAGAGAGCAGATGAGGGAGCAGCCTAAGGGCTCAGTGGAGGTGAGCAGCACAGGGGAGACACCCATCACCTCATAACCTGTCTCAGTTGCAGCCAGTGACCAGACATTAAAGGTGCTTTTTTTCTAACTAAGCTTAGTTCAGTTGCTTTGTAATGCCATAGCAAATTAAATTCACATCCTACCTTAATCCAGAATTAATTCCTTACTTATCTTCTTGAGTTATTTTCAGGTTTGAACACTAGACCATGGATGGCATTGCCTGGCTAAAGGATGTGTTCAAAATTTCCATCTCTTGTTATAAGATGAGCACAGGCTATTTCCAGTGGAAGTATATAGCTTATTTCCTTTCCCCTGGTCTGCAGAAGTAAAGCTTTGGGTCTGTTATAGCTGGGATAAAAGGGCTGGGGCTGTCAGGGCCCTGAGTGCACTCAGAGGTCTTGATGGCCCTGACCAGCCCCATCTGGGTTCTCTCCAGACCCCCAGTCCAGGTGCCCTGGTTCAGCTCAGCCTTGGGCGGCCAGTCCTGCTGGAGCTTTGCTGCAGGAGTGCTGGGCTCCAGCTCAGCCGTGCCCCTGCCTGGCCATGGGCCGCTGATCCAGAACCCAGCTACTCAGCTGATCTCCTGGCCTGGCCATGGCTCCACCTTGTACCATGGGATGAGCTTTACCCTGCCAGCTGTGTGATCCCCATACCTCAGGGAGCTGTTGGCCTGCACCCTCCACAATAGGCACATTGAGATGGCCCCTTCTTTTGGCCTGGATTACAGGCAGACATACCACATGAGGACACTGTTGGGGAAGGGGCTTGCTCTTTGAGATGATCTGTAAGAAGCCTTGGGGTAATAAGCAGTAATTTTCTTTGTTTCAGGCTGGAATATCTCTGTGTTGATTTGATTTGGGGTGCAGAGAGTGGCCTGGATGAATATCTGACCAGTGGGTCTCCACTCAGTGGTAGGAAGCCCAGCTACCTATCTATACCCAGACATGCGTTTTTAATTCTGCACACCCAACTTTTCTTTTACCCTTCTGATGGAGCAGCTAAAGCAAGTATTCTGGTGGATATAAAGGGATTCTGCTGTCTCTAGTGTGGTAGTAGGAGTCTCCATCACAAAAATGTTGTAGGCTACATTCATAACTTCATTGTCCTTTGGTGACTTTAGCTTTATCTGTTCTACTGCCTGAAGCTGTGAGCAGTTTTGAAAGGTCCTACAGCACTACCTTAGTCCTTAAATCTTTGGCTGGGGACCTTACTTATGTGGTACCTCCATACCAAAATGCTGAAAGTGTTAGTTCATCGCGAGGGAAATAAAGAGAATTTTCTTTTTTAAATGCACTTTAGAATATTTCAGGATGTTTGAGGAGGGACAGAGGACTCTTGAATACCTTCTTATTTTGTCCTATCTGTATTGCTTTAAGCTGTTCTCTTTTGTCAGGATCCTGTTAATGTAGTTCCCTCGCTGCACTGGATCTGTACGGCATTTCCTTTGGAAGACAAGCATTTACAATTCTTTATTTAACTTAAAGATTCAGTCACGTAAGAGTGTTTAGTGTTCTCAAGGGAAAGAAAGCTTAAAAGGAGGATAGGTTTAGGTGAATAAGCAGGTTGGCATGAATAACTATGGTATTTAATAGAAGAGAAACTTTAAACACCTTAGCAAATGTGTCACTGTGTGAAGTTGTACAGCAGTTTGATGACTTGTTCGGTTTTGAATTTACATTAGGCTCAGCTCTGCAGAGCATTGCAAGGGAGTGAAATTCTGGGCTCACTGCAGTCAGCAGGAGTCAGAGACAACACTGCTTGGCTCAGTAGTACACACGTCCCTTTCTGGTTTTAGCCTAATCCCACTACATGAAGATAATACTATTGACTCAGGTGGATATTGCAGTGATTACTTAACATTTACAATGCGCTTTTAGGATGAAGATTCCAGCTTTGCCAACTTCCATGAGTTTCTCTATGTCTTATGATATCTGATGGTTTTCTTGGACCTCAGCTTTAAGATTTCATTTAAAATGCACACATAGAAATTTGTAGCCTACCTGGTTGTGGAGAAAATTGTAAAATAATTTGTGTAACAAAGTTAGCATCAGACAAAAGGGGAAAAAAAATCCAGATTGAATTTATTTTTTCAGAAAGGTTTTATGGCGATGATTAAAGGGAGGATAGTGGTGTTGCAATCAACAGAACCCAGATACTGCAATGAGTATTGCTTACTATAGGGAATCCATACATGCATATACTTAAAGACTAGCTAGCACCTATTTTGAAAGCATGCTCAAAGGAGAAGAAAAGCTCAATAATTCAGTAAGCCTGACACCTCAAAGAGGCTAGGAGTAGGCTGAATCCTTCTTCTGTAGTAACTAAAGGAGGGCTTATATGCATATATACTGCATCTTTTCAAAGCATATTACAACTCAGCTATGATGTGAGCAGCCTGACCCCTGAAGATAGGATAAGGATACACCCACACCTCCTACTGGTAACGCATCCTCTCCTGATACCCAAAACAGGGAGGCTTTCAAAGCCAGAGAAGAGAGCCCCAAGTTACCCCAAATAATGAGAGTTAGCTGTCACTTGGAGTGAGAACAGTCCTATCCCTTCCAAATCTGTGTGCGTTGGCTTTTCAACCTGAGTAAGATCCAAGACTCAGATGGAATGAGTTGGAGAATGAAAGAAAGACCAGAGGTACATGAATTACCCCCCCCCCCCGAGTTTTTCTCCCATTCCTGATTCACATCCTTTGAAGTATTGCACTTTTTCTCCCTTCCCAGAAAAAACACTGGGGACAGAGGCAGTGCATTAAAATATTTCCAAATAAGACCTCACAGCCAAAATTAATAAATATTTTATATTTTTAGTTATTTATGTTTTGTGTGTTCCAAAATAACATTTGATTTCTTCTGCTCTTCCCCCCTCTATCTTTAATTAAATTTCATCCCTTGCCTGTCAAACTTTGGTGCCTCCTTTGTAACAGCTTGCTTCCAGGTGAGTTTTCCTGGGCTAATTCAGCCCTTCCTCTGTGTTTTAAGAGATTCCTGGTAAGACTCCCTCTGTAGTCTAGCTCTGACAATGTGATTAACAAGGAATTTCCACTTAGTGTTTCTCCCTGACTCACAAAATTGAGCTGGTACAGAATAAAGTAAAATAAATAAGAAGCAAGCCAAGTAATTCAGAAGAGGGATCTCAGTTTGTTTTAAGTGTCATCTGCCTTGTATCTGCTATGAAAATGGTACGTGTAAATTCCAGCTTTAATGTGCAGGCTTCCCACACACTGATTTTTATTCCTCTGTCACGCATCTGTTATTTGGCAACAGGTTCATCTCGAGTGCTGAACCTGCTCCTTGAGCTGGAGCTGCGTGTGATCAGTGTCTCCCCAGCTGGTTGGAGCTGTTGTCGTTCAGGGTCCACCCAGTTCCTTTGCTACCTCTGGAAACTTCCCACCCTTCATCATAGAGGGAGTTTGGATTTGCAGTTCTTTGGTGGTAGATGGTACAAGTCAGTAATCTGTACTCAGCTCAGAATATTAAGTTAATTTTATATCAGAAGGCATTGAAGAAAAAGACAACTGAATTTTTGCCCCGTATACTCCACAGTGGGGACTTAAACTTTTCTTATACAGTATCTACTCCCATTAACTTGATATCTCCATGGAATGTCTTTGGGGTCAGGTCCTCGATAGTGTCAGTGTGTTCTCAGCAGTAGGACAGATGTACATGTGAAATACAGGGCTTTGAACTAGAGTTAAGCCAGATACTTCCACAGTGAAAAATTGCTATATATAAAAATACAGCAGCTTGTACTGTAATTGTACTCCAGTTCAAAATCTTTCTTTAGTACCAGGTGGACAGACCTGTTTCACATTGTTTCTACCCAGCCTGCTTGCTGTGCTCCAGCACACTGACACTGTGCAACCTCATCCTTGCTATGTTTTACAAGCTTTTTTAAATATGTATCAGACAATTCAGATCTATTAAAGGAAGATCCTAGTTTGTGATCCCACAGGTGTGTGAGGGGAGTGGGAGCAGGGGGAAAACATAGCAGGGATGGAAATTGTTGACTAAAATTCTTTTTGTCTTACATCTCCATGCTTCAACCAACTGGGGTCCAGAAGTTCCCCTTGTTCAGAGTCAATGTTGGTCATAGTCTCTTCTTAATAAATTTGTGTCACAAGTGGCTCTTGGAGGTAAAAGCTGATACAAACAGGCTGACTTGCATCTTTTCCACACTCTGTTTCTTCATTCCGCCTTGGGTGTTGCTGCAAGTAAGTCTAGTGAAGTGAACACATCTGTCACTCAAATATATTTTTCTCAAATATAGAGTCAGTTTTACAACTCATGTTTTGAACAGGCCTGTCCAGGGTGAAAAAGCGTGTAGTACTGGGTCACAAAAGAAGCAATCCATGATGGGCTAGACTGTAGATTTGTAAGTAGGTAGTATTATTTATATGACTGACTGTTCTATATTGTGCCTTATGTGCTACGTTACACATTAAGACTTCTTCGTATCTTTTTGTTGAAAATACCCCCAATATTTTCTCCTGATTAAGAGCTGCTGCTCTTCATTGCAAGCTCTTTGTACCTCTAATAAAGCCTGCTTTCTCCCAGGCAATCTCGAGGCATGCTGGGACCATGCAGACGGCTGTGTCCTCTCACTCCAGCGCTGGCCTATGACCTTACAAGTAGGGTCAGTCAACATGCTACAAAGCTTTCCTTGCCGTTTATCAAATAACAAAGCAAACCAAATTACATAGTTTCTATAGCAGGCCACTACAGTATGTAAACTGCAGAGAGGGCTTACACCGCTTGTTCATTCTGTGGTGCCGACAACATGAAAGGCCCTTTCGTTCCAGTGCCCAGAGCCCATATTTGCCTATCTCACCTATTACCAGGCAACAAAGGGGCTGCAGAGGTTGAGCAAGCAAATGGAAAATGAAAATGGAAGAAAAAACAATTGCCTGGCTTCGAAGAAATGTTTGTCTAAAATGTATGCAGACATGTCTTGGGCAGTTTATAGGTGCTGAGGGCCCCTTTCTCCAGCTGGGAGCTGCTCTCCCTCTGCAGTAATAGAGTCAAAGAAAGGTTGAAGCAATGTCTCCTTTTACTGTATAATGTATTTATCCTCCTAACTGGTGAAATGCTCAATAGCTGTCATGATTAATCAATTATATTAGTATTTCATCTCAGACAATCCCAGTCATGCATGTCACTACAGATGTATTTTCAAAGATGTGCAGCAGTATTGCCAGTGCTGCCAAACTCAGCTTTCCTGGTTTTGGGGCAATGAGAACATATCATTAGGTGAAGTTTGTCACTATTCAGAAAGTCTGCTCAAAACAACTAATGAGTTAACTTGTGGAGAGAACTCCTCTTCACAATCTAGCTGCTTTGCTGAAAGAAGCTACTGCTCCCAGGTGTGGATTCCCATTCCCTGTCCATCCCCAAGCATTACCACCTTTGCTGGTCTGCCAGGAGGCTTGGTGCATGTCACGTGAGCGTGGCTGGATTGGCGTAGACCAGTCATGTAAACTGTGTAAGCAAGTCCTGTTCATTTTGCCTGAGCTCTATCAAGTGTCTGCATCCTCTTCTAGGGAAGTGGTCACAGGCACTTAGGGTTAGTCATATGTCTGCTAATGGAGCTGGACTTGGAAGGAAATGTGTCCTCACAGTCTAGGACTCAAGTGGTGGGCTGGCTTTTGTGAAGGATAAACTTATTTCTCAAAAAGTGGTAAGGACTTGTGTTCCCCTTCTGCTCAGCAGTGGCAAGACCACATCTGGAGTGCTGTGTCCAATTCTGGGCACAGAAGTAGTAGTACAAGAGACAGGGGCATTCTGGAGTAAGTCCAGAAAGAGGCTACCAAGATGATGAAGAGTTTGGAGCATTTGTCACATGAGGAGAGGCTGAGAGAGCTGGGATTTTTCAGCCTTGAGAAGAGAAGGACCTCATCTATGTGAATAAATGCCTGATGACATGGGGAGTAAAGAAGATGGAGAGCCAGGCTCTTCATAGTGGTGTCCAGTGAAAAGACAAGAGACAATGGGCATAGGCTGAAATACAGGACATTCTATTTAAACATAAGAAATCCTTTTTACCATAAGCATGAGTGAACACTGGAACAGTCTCCACCCTTGGAGTGTTCAAAAACTGACTGGAGATAGTCCTGGGCACCCAGCTCCAGCTGATCCTGCTTGAACAGGGGTGGGTGGACTAGATTTCCAGAGGTTCCTTCCTACCTCATCTGTTGTGGGTGATTCTGTGATTCGGCAGTTGCAAAGGGACACGTGCTGAGAATGGAATTTCCTCTAAATCTGAATTTCAGTGCTGTTGAAGAGCTTCCAAGGATGGAAGAGATGGAACGCGCATGTGGAGGGCAAACATATCTTCCCTTTGAGAAGGAGCTAGTATGTAGTGATTTGAGAATATCTGCATACATCCACAGAGAAACTTTTCTGACTTCTTTTTTTTTTGAATCAGCAAAGCAGTTATTTTAATGGAAGGAGCTTATCTAGGCAGAAAGTAGGGAATCCTTCCCAAGGAAACAGAAGCAAGGGATGAGTGCAGCAGGATGAATGGTGATTGCACAAGAGTTGGCAAATGCAACTATTTCCAAATATAATGGCGTTAAGTGTTCATTGTGAAATTAGATCAGCTTTTTAAGAGCTGCAGGGTGAAAAAACACAGTATTCAGCTAATTAGACAAAGTTAAAAGATAATGTTAAACACTTTTCCTTCAAAAAGTATTTGTCTGCACTACCATGCATTTTAAAACAGAACTGCTTGAGATGGCAGTGTTATCAAGTGATCTGCCATTAAAGGAATTAGAATTCAGGTCTTTTTAATTCCCTATTGTGGAAATCTTTAAATTAGAACATATCTAAACTGTACAAATCTGTAGTTCTCCTAGAACAATGCTGACACAGTTCTCTGATGTTCATTAAAAATTTTTATGCCTTGATTTCTATATAATGGAACGTGAGGAAATTTAACTATACTTACTGGGTTTTGTGCCCAATCCAGCTAATTACTAAAGCATCTGCACAACTTTAAACATGTAAGTAGTTTAATCAAAGTTGGTAAGACTACTGACATGCTTAGATGAACTAAAAATTTAGTTCCCATTCTTCATTTTGAGTGTCATGAGTCAAAGGCTATTGTTCTCAAGAATACAAATCAAGTAGTCAAGAATACAAGTAGTCAAGAATGCAAGCCAAGTAGTCATCAAAAGTATATCAAGTTGAGAATATTAAAACTGACATCAAATGAATGGTTACTTTTGATAATTTATATCTGTGCATTTAAAACCAGGCCTTAGTCTTGCATATGCTTATTGGCTTTTAAAAGTGCGTCGCTCAGCAGCTTTGAGGTTCTTTAATAGACTCTAGCAACAAGAAAGCTTGGTGATGAACCTCCTTTATAATTAAAAAAAAGCTCCTATTAATCATAGCAAAAATGTTCTGTTCTTTCAATAGATATTTTATCTTTCACTACCAAAGCAATTTTAATATGATTTTTTTTCTTGAGCCAAAGGAAGGTAATATTAACTACTGTAAGACAAATAATGTTACTAGAGTATATACTTCCATTGACTTTGACTTTTAACCTTTTTTTTTCTTTTTTTGCTAAAGCTCTTTGAAAGAATTGGTGCAGGACTGGGGCATAATTTGAAATAGGCATTTTCTTAGTATTGGAAGTTTATTGCCTAGAGTTTTTTTAGTTTGGATGAGATTTGCTGTCCTTCTAAAGATACCATGTATCCAAATTGTTTATTTTAGTCATATTCCAGATTCTGGTTATACAAAAAAATCTAGGCATGTGCTTATTCTTAAGCATAAGCTTACATATACCCTTCTGTAAGGATGTAAGTGTATACTGGTGTAGCTTCTTAAATTAAGGGCCAGAAGCATATAGTAATTTGATTATAAAATGTACTTGTCTATCCCTGGGGACCAAGGACATGCTTTCAGTACTTAGTATAATAATTTCAGTATTTGCTACAAACATAACCACCACAAAACAAATCTGAAAATAATTCCACAACTCATTCCACCTGTCTGCAATTCCACATGTAATCTGTACATGGGGAAACAATGAGCTGCTCCTCTCGGGCCTTCTAGCACGGTAGTGTTCAACCTTGGGGACAAATCTTTCTGTGATCAGGGTCGCCCCATGGTCAGGGCTTTGAAGAAGGTGCCTAACTGTATTGCAATCTGTGTACCATAAGGAGCTACTAAGATGCATCTGTTCAGATAATTAAAAGTGTATTTTCAAGCAGTAATTGTGAGGTCATGCACTGCCATTCATATATTTGATTTCATATAATTAAACAGTGTGTTACTGTTCCTTACAAATACAGTCTTTCTTAAGAATTTTATCTCATTGCTTTTGTTTGGGACATATCTGGATAATATTGTGCCTGGCATGGAAGTTAGTTACTATCTTACTAGAAGTTTTTTTTTTCAGAGTTGTAAGGGGATTTTCTTAGCCTGTCTCAAATTAACAGAGTGCTCACAGTTCTGTCTTTGTCTGCTGATGGAAAGACTCCCACAAGCTTCTGTAGAAGCTAGTCTTGGTGTAGAGATGAAAGATATGTTGTTAATGCTGTGGAAAACCTTGCATATATGGAAAAAATTGAAGAACTGTCTTTGTAAAGGATCTGCCCAATGCACTCCTGACTAAATTGTTCCACACATAAGTAATATTACTAGTCAACTACATCCCAAACCAAATGTTTGTCAATAGTTTTGCATTATTTTCTATCTCAGAACAACTGCACAGTGATTTTCTGTTTACATATCAGAAAAAAAAAAGATTGAATATAAAGCTTTCTTTATGATTTTTTAAATATTTATCAGATATAATCTTTAAGGGAATTATACAGTGTTTTCTGAAGGAAAAAAAAAAGTCCTAGACAAATGGAACTTGCTTTGGGACTGGTTTTGTTGTTATTAAAATAACAAGTAAATAGAATCAGTGTTCCATAAAGTCTAAGTTGGAAACAAAAGAAATTATAAGAATTTGCCTTTATACTAAGGCGAGATTCTACCAAACTGGAAATGTTTTCTGATAATGTGAAAACAACATAATGCAAACTTGCAGAGTGTGTAAATAACACTTTAGTGATAAGTTCCTTTTTTCCTTTTTAAAGTATCTCATTTTGGACAGAAGGGCAAATTCTACCTTTCACCTTTGCATCATATGGATGTAATTTAATGTAGCCCTAGGTGGTGTTCTTGTGCTATTTATTTAAAGTATTTATACAAGAATAAAAGCCATTGAGATGAAACATCACATATCTAGAATAGCCTGTCTGCTGTAAGAATAATATTGATTGCTATGGCAGAAAACTGTGATGCCAGGTCACCTTCCAGCCATTGATTGTTGATTGTCTTCTTCCAACCTGCCAGCGATGACTGCATTAATTGTGCTGCTGAACTTAGCAATTTCTTATGTTTTTGCTATTTTACCTCCATCCATTTTCTTAAAATGATTGAAATGTAATAGCCATAAAAAAGGCTTGAAATAGGAGCTAGAGGAGTTTAAAAGAAAAATGTTTTTTAAACACTGATCAACAACATTAAATAAAATCAGTGTCATTACATTTCCCTTGGCAAGACTTAGCCAAGTTTGAGAACATGGAGAGAACTAAACAGGAAGAAATATAATGGGCTGCCAGGGAAAGATTCCTAGAACATGGCAAAAAAAGAGGAGTTGGTCCGCAGCCCTATATTAAATGTTTTATTTTGGCAGTTTATTTCAGTTAAAGTAGGGTTTGTTGACATTTTTCTGTCTTTATTGCAGAAGTACTTACACACCTACTCTATTTAATCTGTTTTTCTTTACATGTATACATGTGTGTAGTTGTACACCTACATACAATGGATAACACCATCACAATCTATGACAGAAAGATGATTTTTGTTCAGTTTCTGAAATAATAAAGATAAATGAAAGACTGTATATTCTTTCACAGTTTGCAACAAAACAATTTTACAGCTGGGAGATATGGCTGGGGTTTTCAGAATCTGATTGTAGCCAAACATTTGCTAGTGTTTCTTTAAAACACGTATTAAAGAATAAGGCTTTTCAGATTCCCAAATCTTAGATCCTGTTATGGGTTTTGTTTGGATTATAACAGTTGAGCATGAGTGTCAGCATGTGGAATGGTTTTCCAAAGAAGTGTGATGAAGGTCTCCCAGAGCTTTCTCAAGGTTTTTTTAAATCCACTGCCCAGCTATCAGAGTACTTGAGCCCAGTCATCAAACCTTTCTCACCACATGGAATTGCAGTACACTACTTCAAGGCTAGGAATGATCTTTAGTCACACGTATCACAGGCCACACTTGGCAGTATTTGTTTCCTAATGAAACATAAATGTTCTGTAAGAAGCCATCTTATTCATCTGATGTGAAAGCACACATTGGCAAAATTGTAATGAAAGCTGTTGTGCACAGGATATGCCCATTTCTGTCATTTTCTTGCTTCTGAAGGTCTGTACAATAAATGGACAGAATCCTCTTTCAAAAAGTTTTCTTGTACCACTATCCTTCACGTAGCATAACACAGCACAAAATATGGGACCTGGATTTGCAAATGTCCCTGTAACTCCTCTTCTATGCCTGCTCAGTGCTGTAGGGATGGAGGACATGGCACAGTTTGTCTCCGGGAATGAGTACATGTTATGCTTCTTTCCTAGTGACGGAAACTCTCATTCTTCTGCAAGTGATGCAACATAACCCGTCTTGTCCAAAAATACTTTCTAACTTGGATTGTGCAGAAACTGGCCTGGTATATCTGAAACAGATAAAAAGGAAGAAAAGAATATAAAGAGTCATAATTTTAAATAGTGGGCAACAATAGTCCTAGGAGAGAGGGTAAATGTGATAATTTATACCCAAGCATTTTCTTTTGAGCTCTATGTTCTCAGTTCTGTTTAGAATTGATTTACCTCAATATGTATGGAGACACAGAAGGATTTCATGGAGTGATTAGATGGAAACACTTAAATGCACAAGGCTGTGCCAAGCTCTGTTACTGAAAGATTTGTTTCTGCTTACTTGTATTAATTGCGGCAATTCATGCTTAATAGAGGTGACGACAAAATGGATGCTAAGTAAAGACTTTGTAGGCATTTACCTTTGCTTTGTGAAAACAGTTGCAATAGCGCAATGAATAAAACAGCCACAGCACACCTGGCCTTTGTGAGGGACTGGATGCTCCATAAGCTTAGGGATATGGTGTAGTTGGGAACTGTCAGTGCGAGGTTAACGGTTGGACTAGGTGATCTTCAAGGTCCTTTCCAACCTAGGTGATTCTGTGATAAGCATTTCAAAAAGCAGGGCAAGCATTGCAAAACAATTCAATACTTACAAAGCAAAAGGCTAAAGAGTTACAGGGAGGCACGAGAGTTGCAGGCTGAGACCCTCAGTGAGCTCTTCCTCAGTAAATAGAAAGGATGTTCTTTTCACTGGCCTGGTAACTCCTGGTGCTTTACCATGACCTGGGTGGTTCACTGCATCCACAGCCGGTGTGGTGGCAACTCTCTTGCTTCTAATGCTGAACAGCAATGTCCCTGCAATTCTGCTGTGTCAGAGGATCTGAGTGATCAGATCCTTCATGAGAATGAGTTTTAACTGGGCACATTGCTATGGTAAACCTAGCAATTTCCAGAAGATGCAAGTTGAGCTTTCTCTACATGTTTGTTTGTTTGTGGGGTTTTCCTGAGCATCTAGAGAGTGATTTAGAGCAACCTTCTCATTTCCAAGCTTAAGAATTGAATTAATAGAATCATTAGATACTCTGTAGATAATTGTCAAGGTTCTGGTTGCTGTTTTGCTATTTCATTTATTTAATTTTTTTACTTTTAAGCATACATGAACAAGAACATATATGAAGACAAATATGTGACTCCATTTGTGGTCCTTGTGTGACTATACAGGGACTATCCACACACTACTAAACTAAGTAATGTACTCAACCTCTGATAACACCTGAATATCCCAGCTGCGATAATGGTCCTCTTGTACCATGCTGCATCCGTATATTCAGAGGTGCTTAAAGTCCAGTTTAAGATACAATGGGCAACTGCAATTATGGGCAAAAGGAAAGGAAAAGGATCCCGAACTGTTTTCAGCAATATAGCCCATGGATTATCCACAAACACAGGTGTGGATTGTATGTGTGGATAGCACTGCAGAGCAGAAACCTCTCCTCAAACTGGAAGAGTACCATGGAGGAAAGGCTTTGAGTTTTCAGCAATGAAAAGCTGGAATACAACAAGGCTCCAGGAGATAGCAGAAAAAGCTTTGTTGACGCTTATCTTGCCATCCTTAGTCCTAACAGTGGCAGTTTATATACTCAAATTTAGGCATTTGTCTGGGTCTGAGCTTTTAAAGCCTGAATCATCAAGTCCGAACAAGCTACCAGTAGCTGGTTTATAGCCACTTTCTGCTCCCCTTCTTCAGCTCACCTGTAGCACTGCACTTGTTCCACTGTCCTCAAATGAACATCACATCCCCAAACAGATTTGGAAACTAGACCTTTGTCTGTCTTTATTCCTCTTTCAAATTCTCAGCTGATTTCAGCTGTGATAAAAGCTGGTTCCCAAATCAAACAAGTACTATTAAATAGCAGCAACATTGACAAGGTGTCTTATTTGAAAAAAATGAGACATTCATGATTCCATGCAGCAAAATAAAATCCTGAATTTCTTTAGCTATTGTTTTATTGAATTATGTACAATATAATATTGATGTTGCTGGTTACTTAGTTTCTTAATGTAGGAGCATTTGACATACATTTTTAATACTAAATATATTTATAGGTTCATTTGATTCTTCATATATCTAATGGTTTGCAAAATATGGAGGATAGAAAATATTAATTTTTCTTTTATATGTGCTCTTATATAGAGGCCAGGGAAGATTTCAAACAGAGTTTGCTATGCTAGTAGCGTAAATCCAGGCACCTTGTACATGCCAGAAAAAGAGCATCTGTAAAAGTTGTTACAGGGAGACAGATGTACCATGAAGTTTCGAAGGCCTGGAGAGGCATGTGGAAACTGCCTCTGATAATATACAGCTGACAAATTCAGTTTCTGGTACGAAGATCTTTTAGAAGGCTTTCCTTTTTTCTTTTCTTTTTTTTTTTTTTTAGCAGAAGTCTGACCACATGGATTGTGGACATGTGGAAAAAGTAGAGTTAAAGACCTGATAATTCAGGTTGTTGCAATAAAAGTTCCAAGATCCAATTTGAAAGGCCACTTCCCCCTTAAATGGCTTGAAATGCAATACTTTTCATAAATATAATGGGAAAGAAGCAACTCTTCTCAGCCCTCCCTTTGACGACTAGGTGGAATACTCCTTAGGGAAATTTGTCCAGTGAGGCTGGTTTCCAGGTTGGTGCTATAGACCAGACATATCTGGTATATTGACATCTTTTCCATTGTCTTTTCTACATTGATCATAAACCAAATGTTAGTACCTTTGTATCCATCCTTCCTACAGACAGCTGAAGCTTTGGTATGGTGTCTTGTTTAGGTACAGTAACAGCTGCCCAAGCGTCACAATTTGCCTATTCCTTCAAATTATACACACTCTACTCAGAAACCATTCTTTTCTTTTTTTTGACAGAGGATTTATTAAATAAAAATGAGGACAGTAGTATTGTTATCTGAGAAGATCAAATGTGTCATGTAAGCTGTAGAGTCAGGCACCTGCATCCATCAAATATTTAAGACAACATCTTAGGATAAAATGTAGCACAATTTTTTAATTTTAAAATCCTTTCCTACAGTACAAAAATCATCCTCATAGATACTTAGTCTCTAAAGGTTAAGAAGACTTAAAATGACATTTCATAATCAAATTTCTCCACCTGTGCCCCTGTTCTTTAAATATATATTTAAAAATAAGCAAGAATATTTTTCCCCAAATTTCAGTAGATTTCTTATCTTTATAAGATTTTTTTTTCGACACAATTCAACCTCTATCTATATTCCTTGAATTTTTTACAGCCAGCAATTTTGTATGTGGATAAAGTATTAAGCAAGTGTCATTATAGTGTTATACCTAGTGCTCTACGGAAGCATAAATTCAGAATTAACATCATGCTAAAGAGTAGCTGAATGCGTTTTAATAAATGTCCCAAATGACTTCAGTGTCTGGTAGCCAGACAGAAACAAAAAGCATACACATTACAAGATATTATGAACCTTTCTACCAAAAGTAATAAACGGAGTTGTTTGTTAAGGTGGTTGGTTTTCATTTTTACTCAGAAAACTGCAAAACAGATTAGACTTGGGAGAAAATTATTCAATAGTCCTGTTCAATAATGTCTATCTACTAATTGCAGCCAGTTAGGAAGAAGTAAAAGATCCAGCTCTGTTTCATCTGATTTTGTAAAAGAAGCAAAAGTGGTGCATGATTTTAATATAGAAGGACGTCTGTAAATGACGAGAGGTTTGCTGAAGTATTTAATTTCAGTAGCGGTAAAAAGAACCTACTGCTCAAACCATTAACTGGCTAAAAATCTAGCATTCTTTTCAAAGACTTCACAACTTTACATTAAGCATGCTTTCAGTTGTCAGGCTCCTGTTGTGACATATTGTTTGAGTCAGACTTCATCAATCTACAAAGCATAACTTGAGGTCTGATGGCATGTGCGTACACCCAGTATACTATGTACAAATGGAAGTGATACAGGATTCTGTAATTACTACATTTCTTTTTATCTCATAAATATTTGGTGCATTAAATTTCTGCCCTGAATTTTTCAGAAAGCAATTAGTTGGTTGCCTTATCTGCACAAAGTAGATAAAATATCATGGTATTGATGATATTTCATGTGCAGATGTTTTGCTTTTAGCACATCTGTATGCAGTAAATCAGTAAATCTATTTTCTGTGTAGGAATGGTATTTTATTATATGATTTAATATGGAATCTTGAATAAATAATTTAAATTCTTTCTTTGGGAGCACCCCATAATTATTTGCAATAGCTGAGCATACCGCGTATATCCTTTTTTGCACACAAATACATTAACCAATTGCTTTAAAAAAGCAACAGTTTTACTAATATTACTTTACACATAAATGGATAAATGTAGAAAATGATCTTATGTGTAGTCTGCGTGAATTTTAGTCGTTTCTCATGTTTCTCTTATTATAGATATGCTAGCCTAGCAGATTGGGTTTGCAGCTAGCTTATGGCATTGGCTGTAAGGAGTAGAAATGATGGTGCATGGAGGGAAGAGGGGGAATGTTGGCTTCCTTCTGTTTGTCTATCTTCTGTCAGTCACCTGTGAGCTGGGGCAGGGGTGGGGCAAAGCAAAGCCTCCTATATTGTAAAACCTATGTAAATTAGTCTCTAAGGACAAATTTGTACATTTGCCTATATGTACATTTCTGTAGAGTGGAGCAAGTGGTGTACACCCCTCCAGGCAGAACACTGGATTAATGAGAAAGTGGTTAATCCACAACCTGATAGTTAACCCACGAGTAACCAAGAATGGGTTTTGATTAGTTCTTCACTGTAATTATAAGTACCAAATACAGTGCGATTAAATCATTAGGCTGATGCAAGAGGTGAAGGATATGAGGGCAGCGTGGTCCCTGGGGCAGCGCAGGAAGACACTGTGTCCTATTCCCCTGTAGGATCTCACTTCACAGAAGGTCTGGGAGAATGTAACTCCTGTAACCTTTTCAGTTCAGCTTCCAGAGCCATTACTCAAGCGATGCTAAAGCAGTCACATGAGGGGCCTTCCTCAGCAGCAAAATCACAGGGTTCCTTATCCAATTCTGCTCACTGAAAAGAGAACCACTCCTTCTGGTGGGGGACTCTGGTTGTAACGATGGATTCACATGAAAGAAGGTACCTCTCCTCTGCCAGTCCTTGCAGTTCTCTTCATGGGAAAGCAAGATAGGCAAACAGCAAGTATTTTCTTTTCTTCAGTGATTTGTTTTCCATTTTAAATAGCTAAATGGACAATGTGGCTTTTTTTATGATATCCATGGTCAGTGGACAACAAATGGTGTCCTGGCCACATGACCATCCAGCAGGTAGCTCCGTGACTGCTGTACTGGGATTTTTCTGATTTTGTTTTTTTCTGTAGTCAGCTGCCAAATTTCAGCAGACAACTAGTTACCTTTGTTACCAAACAGAGCACTTTTGTATGAGTATGAGTAGTTCAGAGGTTTGGCACTTGTTTCTTCCACTGGTCCATCTGAATTTGAAGATTATTGGGCAACAGTACAAAGGTTTTCTATCCTTTATCTGTTTGTCTTTGAGGGGTCATTGTTGGTTGTCTACATATATAAATATATGTATGTATATAAACAAATCTGTCCAGAGCAGAAACAAATCTATTCAGAGCTGTTTGTTTGCTGGGAGTTTATTTCTGTTGATACTGGGGTCAGGTGTTTTCTAAAATATTGTATAGATAGTGTCTTTGTCCTGGTGCAGCCATATTGAGCATATATTATATATTGCAAATATCTATTTCTAGGCATTATTCCAATTTTTTAAGTAATGTCCTAAACTCTTGTAAACTGATCTCTGGTAATATATTCAGTAGTAATCCTAGGCATCAAAAGTTGGGGTTTTTTTTTAAGTATTGCTGGTTTAAAACAGAAACCTGTGCTGCTTTACAAATGTATGGTGTTACCTAGTGCTATCAACACGACCATTCTGGATTTTATTCTGTATGGCATAAGTCTCTGTATCCATGTGTATATCCTGCCTAGCCTGAAAAGTGCTGTCTCTGAATCTGACCACTTCCTCAGCTGAGCCACAATAAAAAGCAAGTGATGTTTTTGGTCATGGCCAAGTGATGCTACACTATGGTCAGTGCAGCATATCTCAGTGTCAGAGCACAGAAATCATCAGGACCAGTCATGCTTCCAGCCTTGAAAGATGTGGGTTTTGTGGGGCTTGGTGGTTTGAGGTGGGGTTTTTTTTCATTCTGTCTCCAATCTTTGACCCTATGACTAGTCTGGGACTGGGCAATAGAAAGTGAGAACCAAGGGGTTAAGAACCTTCATGTGTTACGCAGCAGGAATAATGTGTGTCCTGGCACCATTGAGGTCTTCTGACTTGTGATTCCAGACATAGAAGGAAACTTCACTGGGTTTGCAGGACATTGCATTTGCTAATATCCAGTGCCAGAGAAGCTTTAAACTGTTTTAAGAGAGATATAATGGTCTAGTAGTTAAGGAGCAAGGTAAGTCAGCGTTCTTGGTTTTTATCCCTGGCTCTGCCAGCTGCTTGTTGTGTGACCTTGGGTGAACGACTTATTCTCTTGGTGTCTCAGTTTACACATTAGTGAAATGAGAGTAATGATACTTACCTATCTCGCTGGGGCTTTTTGAGGCTTAATTAATTGATGTTTGTAAATCACTTTGCGATCCTCTAGTGAAAGTTGTTAGAGAACTGCCAAGTATTTATCCTCTCTGTTTTTTTTTTCCCTCCTGCTAGTCTGCACTCATCCATCTAATATCTAAAAGCATGCTCACAGCTAGCAACAGATACTAGCCAAAGTGCTCTTAACAGGAGATGTATGGAAGCTTTTACAAAATTACTTTTGCAAATTACCATGCTTTTTGAAATATCATGTGCAAGGATGCAATGAAACACAGTGCAGACAAGTGTCTGTGCTACTCACTGAACTGGCTGTGGTTGTGATTTCTCATGTAATATCTTGCAACGGATACAAACATGTAGGACTGTTTTGAATTTCAAATGTGCCTTTCTTGTAATTGATTTGTCTTGAAAATTCTTTGGGCTCCTAAAATTTTTTCCTACATTTTTAATTTCACGTAGACTTATCAGTAATTGGAATGTATGTCTTTTAGATTAGGACGGCAGACGAGCATACAGATTTATTACTATTATTTATTTTGCAGTTTCCTCTCAATCTGGGAGGGGCTTACAAACTGTGTCCTGTAGGAGGTTTAAGCTGGGCAGACCCTTCAAGTGTTATAAAGCCTTGTGGAAATACAAGGCTGCATCCTTATATGTACAGCATCATCATAAATGCACTGGCAAAGCAAATGAGGATTTGGAAAGGAATAATCTATCCCCACTCAAATTTGCCTTTTCAGAAGCAGGAGCATTTATGCACTGCTGTTCTGACTGAGTTGCACTGTACCTGGAGACCTGACAGAGCACAGGTCTGAGTGCAAGGGCAGGAGGTTGTTGCTGGATGTGAGAAACTACTCCTCAGAGTGATGGAACTGGGCATCAGAAAGTAAATCTGAGGAGCCTTCAAGGAATTTGAATATTAGATGTTGCTATAAGATGGGAAGTGACCCAATTTAAGCATCAACTAAACTTCTCAGCCTTTGTATTTCTTGTAGACACTAATGTCAGTGTTAAGGGAGGATATAATTTTTGCCTCTAGAAATACTGTGCCTGTTTAGCAAAAGAAAATGTGCTGCATTATGTTGATAACATATGTTCTCATATGGAAGTATAAGGACAGGCTCTGACAGGAGTGAGGAAAAAAGGCCCTGCTCTGCCCTCACACCAGATGGCCTGAGGATGACTGTAGGACAGGGTTTTGTGACTCCGGTCCCCTTTCTGCACTCCTCCTTTTGCCCTAGCCCACTTCATGGTCCTGGTATAGCTCTCTATTTCTTCTTTAGCTCATGAGGTTTTGTTGTGGAGCCAGGCCTTGGAGAGGACTTGGACTGCAGTACTTGTGCTGTGAACGGTGCCCATGTGAGGGCAGGAAGAGTACAGAGCTCCTGATACTCCAGTCGTACCACACGTGTGCCTACCCATGAGTGTAAACAGAAAGGAGCTGTCCCAGGGTCAGCCATCTCACCATATTGCGCGTTTATGCCTGTTTAGCTCAGCACATACTCATATCATGAGGGGAAAAAGCTCAACAACACTGAAACAGGAAAACCTGTAAAAACAGAACAAAAATGTCATCTCCAAAGCTCTGAGCATGGGCCAGACCTTTATGAGCCTGCTGAGCCTCTGAAACCTCTTTTCCCAGTGATACAGCTCATCTCCTGGTGGTTTTCTTTTTCAGTAGCTACAGCTGGAGGAAACAAGAACATGCTAAGGGTTTTATTTCTTGCTGGAATTAAATGTAGAGATTTTGACATTTCGTGTTAGAAATAATTTTAGAGAAAGATGATCTATACAACTTTCCCAAAATGAATGGGACTGCTCAGCTACTCCAGTTTCAAGTCACTTCTTGGCTTTCCTGTGGCTGCAGGAATCCCCTAGCTCACGGCTGTCTTTGGGGCATGTATTTACTGAATTTGAAGCAGCTGAGGGCTGAACACATTAACAGATATCCTTGAGACCTGTATGTTGCACATGGCATTGAGCAAGAGCCCAAAATTTCATGTTCCCTACTCTCTCCAAGGCCTTCCCACCTACCATGTCATATGGGTGGGTGGTAGAGCTGTCCTGGAGCAGGGATGTCCTTGGAGTCAAGCCTCAGAGCACACCACATGGCCTGTGGTGGACCTGGAAAGTTTGGGCGCCTTTTAGTTTAAAATCTATATGGTTCCACAGAACACTTCTTTTTCTACCAGTTGGTGTTTTCTCATGAAAGACATCCCACTGGAAAAGTCTCAGCCAGCAGTGGCATGGGGCCTGTCACTCCACTCTTTCCTTTCTTGTGTTTCAGGAGCATCTCTGCACTTATCAGCTGAAAATCAGCCCTAATTCCTAGCAGTATTAAAAATGCTCATTACAGCCAATATGTAGGAAGGATTGCAGAGAAGCCTAGTAGGGGATTACTGCTGTATTCATTATTTAACACTAGGTACAATAGCAGTTCTGGTTACAATATGGAAGTATAGATTGTCTTTGTTGTTATTACAGGTAAGTATGGTGAGTCTGAGAATTAAACCAATCTGATTTTACTCAAAACTGCATCAAATTCTAGGGTCAGTGAAGTCCTTGTAAATTACATCTATTATCTAATACTGTGTATGCTGTCCTGTCCTTACTCCTTTCTGTTCTTTAACTTTTCTTTTGTATCGTTGCTCGAAGTTTCCTCCCCTTCCTGCTTCGAATCCCCTTTACACAGGAGTGTGTTCATAGAGCTCCATCTTGCTGTCACCTGCATGTGCCAGCTGAGCCCCTTGCACATGGATCTCTTCAGAAAACCTGATCACTGATCACCAGCTGGTGACATCACAACTGCTGACTGTTACCAACACACGTAGGGTGTCACTGTGTTTCCTCTGGTGGCAAAATGCTTGTTTTTTAACTTGAATCATTTCAGTGGTGCAGCTTTGGCCTCAGCACCATGTATGGATGAGTTTTGTAAATGAGCTGTTGCCCAGGATGGGAGTGATCAGCTTGGGGGTGATGGGAACCCCTTAAGTTGGCTTTTCTGTTGCTGGAAATCCATTTTGCAATTACTCTCTTGGAAAACTGTACAAAGAATTAAGTACTGCTATCAACAACTGGGCTGTCAGAAGCTTTCTTCTTTTTTTTCTTCTTATTTAACCACTGCTGGTATTGCACTGTATAGACTGGAGACTGGAACATGCAGGAAAGGCCTAGTTTTATCCAGTGGATGGATTAATTTTTAATATTTCTAGAGTTTGGGCAATATCTTCCAGTGACTGTTAACAACAATGGGAAGAGCACAAAAGCCACCCAGATAATACAACATAGTAAGAATGTTATTATCTGTTGTATATTTATATTAACACTACTGTATATGTTGGTTGCACCAAAATATAGTGCAAGTTGGAAGAGTCCCCAAGCAAGTCTAGAGAAGGTAAACCATGTGCAATATTTTAATTTTCTGATGCTAAACAAATGGCCTTCAGATGAGTGAACACAAATGTAAATAGCAATCTGGTAACAATTTGGTGATTGATTTTTTTAACTTTGACTCTAAGCATACACTTTTGGAAATTTATACTTTATTTTTATGAAAGTCTTTTATGGTAGGTGCAGTTTATTGGCTGCCTTAATGATGGCTGGTTTCACGACAGAGAAGAAACAAAAGAAAAACAGACTTTTGCTGCTCTGGAAAATAACTGGAAGGTAGGAATGGACAAGAGAAAGAAAAAGTCCTCAAATCCTAAATAAATGTTAATGCGTGCATTACTGAACCATTACTTCCATTTAGAAAGGGACAGAATGCAACACATTTGGAACAAGCCCTCCAAAACTGAGGACTCTGAGATATATTCAAAGCTCAGACTGCAAAGTAATGTGTGAAACACCCATGTCTCCTACCCTGTTTTATACGTAGTTCTGCTGGTTTCAGTTGCTTTAGTTGTCTGGTTTTATGGTGACTTTTGTCACATGGTCCAATGAACAGAGTATACCCTAAATTTATCTTTCCTGTGTCTTATTTCTTCAGTAATAGCCTTGTTACACACTGCTTGTTTCACCATTAGTCATATTTTGTAGATGATGTTTTGCTGGATTTTTTTAGCTGGTGGGAAGATGGTAATGAAGAATGCTTGGGATAGGATGTTAGACTGAAAATAAGAGCTCACTTCATGGTCCATTTATGTCAATGGCGAACTCCCAACCAGTTGATTAACCATTTCCTGGTGAGAAGATAAGGGATTGACCCTCCTCTGGAGATGCTCATATCCTGTGTTGGAACTGGACCTTTATGCATCCAAGTGAAATTTCCACACTTCACAAAGGGCAACGTTTTGTGTGTGCATGTGTACAAAACTTTCCACAAAGATCTCAACAAGAACATCCCAAAGTATCTCATGTTATGGCAATGTTTTGCATCAGATTTGATTGTCAGGAGATGCCTATGAGGGAAGGGCAAGGATAAATATATTCAGTGAATTAGGCTTAGACATAGATAGACCATGGACAATTACACAAATAAAGGAACCCCTCACTTGAGGTTTCTTTTCCCCAAGTATTTCTGCATCTTGATACCCTTTTCCCACAGAAAAGTCATGGGGGGGATTTGAGATCATGAACCTGACTGCAAGACTGAAGTTCAGTCTTGACTAGGGCCAGTCCAGGTACCCAGCAAATATCTGTTGTTGTCCTATCTGGCCCAGCATCTAGTTATATTAAAAATAAACATTCTGCGAGAAATGAAACAGGATCTTTATCTGTTGGAATTTATGAAACAAATAGTCCGTGTGTGTGAGTGCATGCAGGCTTCCCCAAAGAGTGTTACTTAAATGACTGTTTACCAAGTTGGATAGCTATCAGGAATTCATTTGGAAGTAGGCTTAAAATACAATTACCTTGCTATGCAAAAAACCATCATAATAGCTTTGACACTTCCTTATTGACAGAGATTGCAGGGGTAGTAGTGAAATTATAAAATAAATCTACAAGCCAACTATGAGTGTTTATTTAAAAGAGGACAGTCTGCTACAGTTCCAAAATCAGTTGCAGTATATACCACTGAAATATTTGGGCTATAATTAGTGGAGTCTTAAATGAGATAAGCATGGCAATTTAATTATCAGATAACTTTAGCATATGCTCAAAAGGATTCCAACTTGATAAGAATTGTGATAATGTTTTCTACTTGGTGAAATATCAACATCTAAATATTTAATACAGTCACAGGAAATTTAAATGAAGTAAATTTTCAGAGAAAAATGACGTGAAGTGCTTCCCACAGCAATATGGTCGAGACAGGGTTTCCTTTTAATTTTTGATGAGTATTTGTTCTTCTGAGGGTTATATAAGTGATATCACAAAATTCTAAGCCTTTTTTTTTTCCCCTTCCTCTGTGGTACAACTAAAGGCACATTCAGCTTGCATGTTAATTCAGAAATGTGCCTAACTGATAGCTCTACTTAACAAAACTGTGCTGCAACTTCATGATGTGAACTAATCTTTGAGCTGAGAATCCTCTATTCATTTTGCTCATGAAATCCAGCCGTACTTTATACAAGAATGCAGAGAAGAAAGACAAATGGTTTATCCTCTAAGCCACCCAGCATCCTGTTCTTGATATTTCAGTAACATATGCTAACATATGCTTTCCTCAAGAACTTCAAAAACATGCTTTTAGCAGCAATGAAAATAGTACCATACATCGAATTCAACTTTAAACCTCATAGTTTACCTCTAATACCATTACCTCATGTATAGAAGAAAATGTAAATCTAAAATATGCTGGTGATTATAACCTTTCTTCCTGACAGACACTGCAATATAAATGCACATAAATTGAATTTCTTCTTTAAAGAAATTTGAATACCTTTGGAGCATTTTAGCAAATCATCTCCAGCCCTTATGGCACAACTTCAATGGACTGTGGAAAAGTGCTCTCCCTATGGCATGACTCCTGCAATAGAAGGACATAGCAAGGCAGAGACATGCCAAGAAAAATAGAATGTACTCCATTGATATTCAAAATTTATTTTATTAAACTTGCACAAAAGACTGAAAAACTGGAAGCTGGTTTTATTAGAAAAGACATTCAAATATTAACTCTATGAGTGCTGTTTGCATTGCTTGTCTGGAAAAAATAGCAATTGAAGAGATACAGTTTGACTTTGCTCCCTAGGAGAGTTGTCTGATTCCTTGTGTTAACCATTAAATCAGAGACTGTGAGAGTAGGTAAGTAGTGAGTAGGAGACCCTGATGCATCAGATGAGAATTCTTCAGAGGGATTCTCCCTTGGGGGAGAAAGGAGTGTATCTGAACAAGCTTGTGCTAATTAGCAAATCTGCCAATTGGTGGATAACAGCCATATTTCAGAATTCCATTTCTGAGGGAATATATGGCAATGTTCCTGAATACCATCAGCTGTCAGTGTTTATCTTAGAATAGGGATGGGAAATGAAGATGCCAAAAAAAGTATTTTTCAGAGCAGCAAATACTAATATTTCCATAATATGTTGGAAGGATAAACTAACTGAAGTTTTGTAAGTGTTTGGTTGAGTGGAGAGTGGCCAAGTTTGCTCTAAATTGGTTGGATCACTTTCCTGTTAATCAAAACAAGGCAGGTGTTTACTTTAGCAAGGTGAGATGCTTCAGCGTATTAAAGATTTTTACCTCCATCTGCATAGTGCAATGTATATAATTTATGGTAATCTTGGGGATTGAAAGAACTACTCATTGATGTAGACTTGCCACATGATATATTTTAAGATGATCTACTGCCAGGTAACTTCATGGGTTAAGAAAGTTACCTCAGTGGTGAAATATTGCCCTTAGCCTTTGGCTCCACATATGGTACAGACTTTCCAACTTCAGAACTTTAGAAATTGGTAAACGCTGTAACTTGTCAATAAATATGATATGTGTGTGTATGTGTCAACACTGCCCCAGTCTGCCATTACAGTTAATGGTCTGGATGTGGTTTTATTCCTACTATAACCACCTATTTTCAGAACATTATAATTTATGCATAAACATTTCCTCATGACAAAGATCTGGGATGTGATGTAAGACAAAAAATATTTAAAAAAAAAAAACCAAACCTTTTTCAACATGAAGTTTACAAGTAGAAATGTATTATTTATATTCTGAAGAAGTAACTTTTCACAGAAAAGTTATGCATAAGGACTTCATTTGTTCATTTTTCTGAGTGACAATGCATAGGCTTCTGAGATGTATGTGAAGCAGGACTATGGTGCTGGAAAATCCCAGTGTTCCTCTAGAGTCCTGCCCCATTAAAGCAGGATCTAATTTTTCATTATAAAGTATGTCACCATCCTCACCATTTCTCCATTCTAGTTTGAAGAGGGAGTGCGTAAAAGTTTCAAAGCTTCTCAGTGGCTTAGGGGCAGATGAGAGTTAAGACTCTAAATGGCTTTTAAAATCTGTCCTTTAGACTCATTCTCAATAAAGCAATGAAGACTTAAGAGCCTGACTCTCATTGAGAGTCACTGGGATTTAGAATCCTCTACACCAGAATTAGAATGGCTAAAGATTCAAATAGTCACTTTGTTTTTCAAATGAATGTAGACATTTTCCTGCTCTTTCAGACACCTGACTGCACTTGGGAATCTGGCCCTGAGACATGTCTGAATGTCCTTTGCTGAAAATGTGAGCTTATACCATGCCAAGTCAGCTGGAGCAATGCACTGGTCTATGCTAGCAATTTAAAGTAAAACTTGTTTGAGTTTTTGATGTGGCTATTTAAATCTAAATTAATTCCCCGTCCAAACTATAGCAAAGATGGGAGAGATCAAGCACAAATGCTTCAAGCCAATGCTCTGCTTCAGTTGCTGCAAAGAAATTTCTGGTGGAGATGCAGCAGTAGTGCTGCTGTAATCGTGGGCCTTCAATGCAGTCAGGGAAACCCAATGTGACAGATGAAATCGTGGAATCATTATATGACCCTGCTCTGGCCAGGACAGCAGGGATCAGGGATGCTTGGGGCTGTTGGTAGTCTGCGATGCCAGGATCGTGGGAGAGACTAGCACAGAACTCATCTGGGCAAACCCTGCCTGGAAGATTTTCTTGGGTTTCCTGACCCCTCTGCATCAGTCTGTGGTTGAAGCCAAAGACAGCCCACTGATGATAATCCATAGTCTACAGCCCAACGATTGCTCTAATCTAATAAAGTTCAGCAGCCGTTGCAGGGCCAGGGGGACAACAAGCTATGCAGAGCTCCAGATCTGCACTGAAAGTGCCACTTCTCAAGTTGTACTGGCCCAGAAGAAAGCACAGCCAACCAGCCAGGAGTGCTTGTGGAAAGAAAATCATAGCGTTTGGAAATACAGATTAGAAATTGTTTGATTAAATGGTTACTTCTGTTCTTCTGACAGGTATAAAAAAACACAGTATAACCTAGAAAATAGTATAATACAGGGTTGGCAACTTTCTTGACTTTACCATGACTCTCACTTATGTAGGTCTATCTCCCAGATCCAAAGGATGGCATATTCTTTACTTAGTAAATGTATAGCTCATACAATGGCCAAGAAAAGCTTGATGAAGTTCATCGCTTCAAAAAAATGGAAAGAACATAAATGATCTCTAAATTTGTAATCTTTAGGTCCCATGATTTTTAAGGCAAGCTTCTAATTTTGGGTCTCAGGTCATGATATGTGAATGTTTGGGGTTGGTGGTAACATAAAGAATGATAAAGTCATTTGAGCACCTGCCTGTCAATTCTCACATTTGAAAGATCAATTTTTCCTGGAAGAATACTTGTTCCCTTCCAGTATTGATGTATTGATTAGACTGCTGTGTCTTTGGCAGCTTATTGTTTCTTTTGGAAATCTGAAATATGTTTTAAAAATAAATACATAATCACCCCTATTCCTGACCCCTGTAAAGACGGTCATCTGGAGATAAGCTTTAGTTACAACTCTAGGCTCTGAACCTGGGGTTTACAATAGAAATGCCAACAATATTTTAACTGTGCCATAATACAATAGTTATGTAAATACAGTACATAATTTCCTTAATATGCTAATCTCTGAATATCAGGAAGCAAAATCTCACTGGAGCAGAACTTAGCTATGGCCTAACAGCCTTTTGCCTGCAGAAAAAAGAGAATGAATTGCAAAGCCTGTAAGTGCAAGCTGCTTCTTCTGGTTAGCCCTAGCATTTCTGGGAGAATGAACAGCACTTCTTAATTTTCACTTCAACCACTAGCTGCTTTTTTTTATGGTATGTCCTGCCAGTTAGGCTTGATTCTGCCATGTTTTTGATGATTTATTTTTGTTTGACAATAATGTAAAATACAAACCATCTGATGCTAGGTTTTAGCCCCATTAGCTGGGAACCACAAACCTATGCCATGTCACTTTTTCTTTTTATAGTGCTGTTTCAAACTTACTGGCATAATTGATCGATCTTTTTCCTTGTCTGGATTAAATGATGGTTTTGGCCAGAGTTTCATATGAAGATGCCAAATTTTCTTACTCTTATGACTCCCATCTCCGTGTTGCACAGGACTAACTATATAATATTCAAATGCCTCATTTGTAAACACACAATTATGAACACAAAACGTGCTTCTTAATGTTTCTCCAATTTGGCTCTGCTGTTACACTAGTGATGGCTGCTGGCATGCAGACCAACTAATTTGCACCATGCCAGCACTCCAAAAGCTGAATTAAATTGAGCCTGGATAATGTACAAATACTGAAACCTAATGTTTTTAAAAAGTCAGTCCCTAAAGAGCATACATACAGATGGGTTTCTGTTAAATATGTATATCTATGCATGCACCTCTCATGCCAATATATGGATTTTAGCAAGGATCCAGTTAACAGAGATATGTTGGCACATTATTCCTGAAGTGGTTCTTCCATTATGTAATGGAGCTCCCTAGACATAACCAAAACAGCCCTCCTCAAACTTGTTGGATGAAGGGATCACAGCCAACCCTTACTCTCTCCTGTAGGCTGCTGCATGGAGGGGAAAAGGAAGAACAGCCTGGTCTGTGCAGTGGACCCATATCCTGCCCACAGAGTCACACCTTGCGATGGAGCCACAGAAAGATGGAGCCCTGGACAGATGCTTTGCAGGCGGCCAGGAGCCAGGGCAGGCTGGGGGAGACAGGGGCTATGCACAGGACTGGAGCCACTCTATAAATGCAGGTTTGCAAACCTGCACCTTTTGGCTGCAGTAGTCAATTTGTTTATCATTGAAGATAAAGAGGCAATTTCAGCAGCTGTGAAAATAGTATTTCTTACCTTGACACAGGTGGTTTCTCATATCCTTTTTTGCAAGACAGTAACACTTTTTACCCTGTGTGAACCTTAATATATATGTCTCATCAGCCACATGTAACAGCCACTTCACACTCCAGAGTATGAAGCATTGATAAGTCACAGTGGGTCAGTAAGAGCTTCTTGGGTAATCAGGGTCCTCAATCCACCAGAATATGTCATGCAACAGAAAACACTTCTAATCTTTCTGGAAATAATTTTGTCACTAAGTCTGTTGTTTAACACACCCAGGTGTTTCAGTCTGGCTCCCTTCAAAACACAGAAGAGATATCAGAGGGGGGCTCTGTCTTAGTCCAGGTAGTGCTTATTCAAGTTTTTGGATTCATGCACTCAAATACTCTCTGTAGCAATGAAAGAGAGTGGGAAAATAAAAGATCTTAGTGCACAGCAGAAGGAAATAGAATGAACCTGGACTGTGAAAAACCTTTTTCATGTTTTAAACCTCTTCACATGTGTGGGTGGTTCAGATGAGTTAATCACAAGTCAACTAATATTTGCTGCTGTGGAAACTAATAGGACGGATAAAAGATCTGGAGGGGATGAGGAATGACGTAGACCTGATTATTTTAAACTTGCCAGGTTTCTGAAGAGGGTTTTTAACAGGGGAGGCACTGGAAGCAGTTGCCATTGCTAAGTGCTCAGGGGGAGGAGGACTGCTGCTGTTTCTCTGTGGAGAATGTGGTAAGATGGTTCAGTTTATGCAGGGCTGCAGATTTTGGCTAATTCACAAAGCAAAAAGTAAAATCAAAAGGAAATATCATTTCCTCAACTACAAGGTATTAATATCCTGTTCAATTTAATTTCTGCCTTCTGTTATTGTGAACCCTTTAATATGTAGTGTCAGCTTGGCAAGGATTTTCTGACAGTATCAAAAGAGAATTTACCCCTGAAATATTGTCACAGGAATTGCTGCAGCTCTCAATAATGTAGTCTCCCAAGAAGCAGCAATGGAGATGGCTGCTGCAAGGAGAACAAATTCCCCTTGGGCAAGATACTGCCCCACAGTCCCCAGCAGTCTAATAATAATTTCTAAGGAGACAAATTAATACAAGCTGGATGCTGCAAGTTCCTAGTCATGTGGATATAGAGCCCAGGTATGAGGCTGACCAACAGGAGCACAGGGAGGAGTAAGACCTGGGCTGGGCGGTTTCAGGCTGCAGAACCCTCCTGCGCACAAACATGTGGAGGTACCCTGGCCTTGGGCAAGAAAGCACAACTGGTACGCAAGGAGGCTGCTTATCCAATGCATAAATATATGTCTTTGTGCTGGGTGGTGAAGCAGCTACCTATTAGTAAGCCAGAAGCTCTCTGTAAGAATCTCTCTCATTATTATTTAAAAGATAAATATTCTCCCTGTTCAACTTATATTGATTTTTATGATTAAGGAAAAAGGCCATTTTCACAAAGATACTTCCTGCCTTTAAAATATCATAGATTTCATGTTAAACTGCCCAGCACTTTTTTCATGAAATGATACTGTTACGGCGTGTTTGCTCCTGCTCAGATGAACCATAGATGGAATTTACCTACTTTCAGTCTCACATTAGTCATAAAACCACCAAAAAGATTTATTAAACTGGGGTTTGAAAACAGAGCTGAATTCCCCTTTTCTACAGTTTTTAGATTCCAAGTTTGGGGTTGTTGCTGGTTTAATTGCAGGACGCTGGAGCCTGCAGAATTTGCCACCTTCTCAGGAATTACCCATGAGGACAAATGATAAAACATCTCAGTGCTTATTAGTATTATTTTCATGAACAACTTCTAAATTGTTGTCCCAGTGTCAAAAAGTGGGATAAAAACAGGTGAAATTGAGGATACAAAATGTTGATAATTCTTATCTCTTTCACAAATCCATTTGGCTCAGGTATGAGATTTATCTTTCCATTTGAATCCTGGAGAACCAACTAAATCAGTGTTCCACAACAGCCTTTTTTTTCCTACTTTATTATGATATTTCCACACAGTGGCCCTTTTTCCTTATATCATTAACATATTTCCTTTGGAATTCCCTCAACGTCAGAGATGACCTGTGGCCTCAAGTCACCAATTATATGACTTCAGCAGTACCTCAATTCCACTGAATAGCAGCTGAGATATGACGTACCTTTTTTCTTTACCAATATGCATGGCTCAGGTAGAGTTGAATGAACAGCATGACTGACTTCCCCTCCATTCTTCATGTGCCCCTTTTTTAAAAAAAAAAACAACTTAATTAGACGGTCTCTGTCATTGCAGTAGCCAACTGCTGTTAGTATCTGCTATTGTTTCCCTGCAATGAGTTTACAGGATGTTGCAAAATATTATGAAGATGCAGCTTACAGAGCTCTGGTTTCATGCTGTACGTGAATAGTGTTATACAAGTCATGTGGCAGCTCAGACATGTGTTTTGAGGTTTTTGGTGTGTCACTCAAGCCCCTTGGCCCTGTGTCCTTTGTATGGCTGGATGATGAATTTTATACTGGCAGAATATGCTGTTTGTGGAAAATAGATTTTTGTGAGGAGGAGCTGCCAACATATTTCCTTAGACTGACATCAAAATAAAACAAATGCTGTCAGGGAAGCCTTGTTCTACAATGTGTGCCTTTGTGCATGAGTGTTTGTGTGTATCTGTGTATGTATTCAGGGCTTTTCTAAAATTTAATAATAATAAACTACTAGACGTATGTATTTGTAACTCAGCACCCTCTCTTTGCCCCATCTACAGCCATCACCTTGAGATCTTTTATCTCAAGCTAATGACAGTCATGCCTTCAGCAGTCAAGAGTCCCTGACAAATTCCTGGAGTTGGCCAAGAAGACACAAACCAGAACTCCTAGAAATATCCAATATTCTTCTGACTTTTGGCATTATCATCACAAAAATTGTTTGTTTAAAATTCTGTTTGGCATCTCTGAGAGCTTATGATCATATGACAGGATCAGGTTCAGTGTGAGCATTCTCTTAATTTCAAAACCATTCAGTTTGCAGTCAGTTTCACTTTTTAAACCTCAAAACAAATACATAACCTTGCTAATTCTCACTTGCCATGTGACTGTGCAGCAGTTTGTTTAATTGTTTTCTGCCTAAATTTAACTGTAGATTAAAGAGAGAGAGCAAAATTTGCATATAATGAAAGTAATTCATTTTTAAGCACTTTGAGCTGAAAAATGTTACCTTAACTACTTCACTCTGCTTCAATATTTTATCATTTAAAAATATAAAAGTGCCCCTACAGTTTATACTAGTGACTTTGGAAAGTATAAAATCAATGCCCTCTCTATTTTCTGACTTTTATTACCCTAAGAGTGGGAAAGTATAACATTTAAAAATACATACGACCTATTTTTGTCTTTGGGCTGTTGAGAAAGCTTGGCTTTGCTTTTGCCCAGAGACACGGGAAACAGTGATGGATAGTCAGAGAGGGCAACCCATCTCTTTTATTCTCACTGTGCTCTATAATTTGTACTCCTTATTGTGTCTGAAGCTAAATCTGAGGCATCCCAGAGCCTAGATACTGTGTGCAGTGAGGTCCAGTCGACAGTGGGCTGGGAGGCAAAAGACCTGGCGCCAAAGGTCAGGGACTGGGCAGGGAGTAGGAGCCCAGAGATCAGTCCTCTGGGGTTCTGGAGCTTGTGCAAAGCTTTGCACCAAAAGCAATAGACTGTAAAATGCTGCCAAGGCAGAGCAAAAGCCTCTTGCTTTCATTTTGCACTGGTAAGAATTGCTGCAAGAGGCAGCAGTCAAACCCTTCTCATTGTGACCATGCAGTTGTTCCCCTGCACTGTTTCCCCAGCAGCCAGGTATGGATAATAATGCTTTTCCATGCTCAAGATCTGTGGCTAAAAATTTAAGTGACTTGTTAGTGATGTTTCTCAGCTTTTGGATCCTATATAAATAATATATTGAAAGTGGTTCGTTACTTTGCTTTGGTTTCATTTCAAGCATTGTCAACTGTTGTTCTAAAGTACATTAAAATGCAGAAGGAATATTTTGCAGTCAGGTACGGCTCTGTTAGAGGGATGTAATGGGAAGAAACAAGCTTCAACAGATAGGCAGGCAGTCATCTTGATCGTACATATGTTTTAACTTGTGGAAAGACAAAAATAGTCTTCATGCCAGAAATGTCTAAAAACTCACTGAGTTGTCATCTCAATAAACTATCAGTCAGGACCTTTGTCATTTTGTTACTGTCTCTTGTGTGGTTTTATTCACCTCTCCCTGCACTTTATTGTAGGGGGAAGTCAAAAAAGTCCTAGGTGTCTTTTTTATTTTTTTTTATTTTATTTCCACAGAGCCTTAATCTGTTTTACATCTGTGTGTGACTGCAGAAAGGCAAGAAAGGGTAAAAATGGATCAATCCACAGTAAAGCAGTGGGAGAGCTATTTAGTACTGTTGAAATAACTTCTGTCCTATCCTGACAGATCTCAGCACTAGAGCTTCAAAACCACTAGCAATCCTACATAGTTTTTTTTAAAGTGAAGTACTAATATTCCCTTTTGGTATATTTCTGAAACTGTACATATGTAGGTTTGCTAGAAATATTTAGGAGAAACAGCTGGATGTTACAAGAAAGCTGTCTTTTATACTTAATCTTTTTATATGACCCAGTTCATATTCATAACATATTTTCCTTCAGCTTTCCTCCTTCTAGTCCCCATCTCATTCTTCTGTATTTTGCATTTGTGTCTAAACATAGTTTCACATGAGAGGTCAGAAAATATTGAGTGCAGAATTTTGTCAGTGCTAAGGGCCTGATTCTGCACTCCTGACTAATAGTCAGGAGTCTAATAATCAAAACTATTAAGAGACCCCCTGTTGCCTGGATGAAGAATCAGTCTAGAATCACCGCTCTGGGAGGAACCCTCAGACTCCCACCCTGCCATTTTATACTCGCATTTACATAGATAAAATATGAAGACTTGTGGTTGCCTCATTTGTATCCACAAATGTGTTTGCAGCCGTCTTCAAATTACCACTTTTGCAGCATTACTGAATGCCTACTATGAATAGCCTCCTTTAGGATAAAGTTACTAGTACAACATGGCTTGGCCCAACAGGACATCAGTGAAACGCCATGTTACCTCTGAGTCACTTAACTGGGCTCAGAGTAGATAAACAAATATCCCCAAAGTCACTGCTCTTATTAGATCATTGTCTGGCCAATGCATGGAGAATATGGAGAGTCCTAGGAGGGGTTTTTTTCCCTTATTCTGTGTTTCAATCTATGGGGCTGAACAGTTGATTCTAGGCTTGGACTGAACTGAGCATTTCAATAACTTGTGTTTTAATCAAAATCAGACGTGTATGTGTGTGTATTTTCCTGCAACCAGCCCAGAAGATTTTTCTTTAGGGTATTTTGAAATCATTACGCTTAACAGGTTATGTGGTGCCTTCTGATATTCTGAGACAATATTTATCTTCATTACAACAAAATTATGTCAGCATTGCTGTCCTCTAAACCATATAAACTAATAAAGTAATGGGTTCCTACAGAAAAGCTGTTAGGAGTATCAAGACTGTAAGTATAATAAATGTCCATATTTTACTGAAGAAAATGTGTACAATAAAAACCAATCCCGTGTCTCACTCTCCTCCATAAGAATTCACATTGTCCCTCAGTCCCTGAAGTTACTGTTTTCTTCTGAAGAACAGGCTGCTGAAATTTGTTTATCCAAGCCTAAGCACTTAAAATTTGGTATATGCTTAAGCATGAAAATTGTGTCACTGTCTTCTGTGATGACTATAGCTATACATGTGTGACATGATGAGACAAAATGAGTTGCCTTTTGCTAAGCAGCTTTTTCAACTGGGGCGGACCTAACCCCATCAAGTCAAGGGATCAGCATCTGAGGTTATCATTCCCCTTTTCACTATGATACAGAAAGTCTTGGGCTTTCTGAGGGAGAAGGCACTCAGCCCAGCTGGTTGGGACCCAGCAGCCACAAGGCTGCAGCTTAATTAACAAGTCTCTAGTTCAAGGCAGCCTGAAGAGCACATCAGTATGATATGCTCTCTTTTGCTTCTCTGGGTTAGAAGATGAAAGTGTATTTTCCTGGTGAATGTGTTGCACAGTCCAGGTTACAATATTTCAACCCGAAGATACTGAAGACATGAATGTGGGGTTGTTATCCCAGCAAGAGGATCAGGAGAGCTTCTGCTCCGGTGCTCAGTACCAAAGATAGATTCAGTAAGACCCAAAAGCAGCATAATATTTTAACAGTCCTGGAGAAAGAGCCCTGCAAATGAAGGTGAGCCTGTGTACTGCTTCATTCTTCCAGTGTTTTCTCCTTTTAGCCAGTATTGGCTTGTCAGGGTATGTTTTAAGCCAGCTGTTCTTCATCCAGATTCCAGCCTCCCTCATGCACTAAGAGGTCTGGAAGACAGTGCTGGCTGTGCACGATGAAAAAGATACATCTTGGCATGTTGCTGGGCTATTAGTCCGTATCACTGCACAGTTATCCCTAGAGATGGCAAATGATAAATAGACTGGACAGTAGTTAGCAAGTTAGAGCAAAGTGGGACTAGTTGGTAGCTAGGGAGGTCCTTGGCACAGAATGCAGATTTCCTGAGGATGAACCAGGCTACCTTGGTCACAGAGCTTGCATACTCACCTTCCCAACCTCCTGTTCCAAATCAAATAGAATTTTTTCCTTCTTTTCTGGGATAAATAAATCATATAATTAGAAAAAGAATCAAGCTGCATATGAATTCCGTGAGCTAACCAAGTGGAAAAATCTGACAGAGAAACATATCTATTTGCTTTTTGTTTTTAAGAGTAGCAGGATTTTCCCTCACAAATACAGTTAACCCACTGGTCTTCAGCTTTCCAAACAGAAAACTTGTGATGTGTCTGTCTTAAGAGGAGGTGGCAAAAAGATTTCTTTAGTGTCCTTTGCCTGCTGATGTTGAAGCGCACCACGGCAGGCTTTGCATGGCTGTGCAGAAGTCGCTTGAGAATCTTCTTCTGCCACGACCCCCACCTGAAGCTGTACAGAACACCTGCCAGGAGTGGGATGGAGACACGCACTTCTGCTAAGAGGAAAAAGTCTCTACATTACAGGTTGTGGATGCAAAGGTGAGATTTGGAAGGATTAGTGCTAGAATAGATTGTCTGTTGACATCTCTAACTGGCCTGGGACAGGAGAAGGCCAGACTGGCCTCTTTGAAGCTCCCTCTCCCAAGTATGCCTCCTGGAGCTCTCTGCTTGACACTTATCCTGCTAGACTGGGTGGTGGCACAAATGCCACAGGTTAGCTCTTGGATAACATATAGCTTGTGTCTAAGCCACTATTAGATTTAGAAAACAGAATCATTTCCCAAAGCCCAGAGGGAGCAGAAGGGGAAGCAAAAGAGAATGGTTCTTAAAAAGTCTTATGTTTCTCTTTGGAAGAAAATTACCATCATCTATCTTTCCTTTCTTGCAAGCTCCTGGAACCTACTAGCAGTGCCCTGCTGCTGGATTTTCAAACTTCTATTTTGCTGAAGAATATCTCTCTGATGCAGGTGCCAGTGTCATTTATCAGAGGATGATGTCAACATTCCTGTGTCATACATGACAAATGACAGCAGAAAGGAGTGCCCCTTGAATTCTCTTACTTTCACAAGGCTCTTTCCAGTTAAATGACATTTTATTTCCTACAGTGTTTCAGTTTAGACTTCTGTGGCCACTAGAGAGGGGTACATTCAAATTGACTCATTCTGAGTGATTAGTACCAGGCATTGAGCTCCAAATTCAGTATTAGTGTAAATACAGTCGCATGGCAATGGATGTAAACTTTGTTTTCATTCTTTTGGGGCAAATTCTGCCTCATCTTACACCTCAGAAAATGTCAGAGACCTTCTCTGATGTATTCCAAATGGCAGAGCTGGATGGATGTGAGCGCATCTCCCTCATCCTCTGTCTCTAATACTTTTAAAGAGATGACAGATTTTGAGTTGATGACAACCACTGTATTCAGAAGTGTTTGCTTTGCAAAACATTTACCTGTTCCTGTACCAGTGGGCACTTGGCAGCAGAAATCCATGCTTTGCCCCTGTTCTGTATGTGGGCCTGATTTGAAAGGTAATCTAGAAATTAATTGGGACAGTATCCAGTGGCACACTCAGTAAGTGGAGCAAAGAAAAATAAAAGCTTGGGAAGAAAACAGGGAGGACAGAGCACATATGCTGCTTCTAATCCTCTTTTTCTTCTGCTTCTTTCTATTCTTCTTGCTGGAAGAAGGGATTTGGACTCTTCTCTCTTAAGCCATGCATGTACAAAAAGGACTTTATTTTTAACTCATGTTAAAATCCTTTCTTGGACTAGGCAGCTACAGTTTTAACGTGTTAGCTGTCTGCGATAACCCAGAGGGGGGAGCTTAGGGTTTATCTTGACCAGTAAATGCCTGTTAAAACTGCTATTGCTTTGACCAATGCTTGTTAAAATATCAGTATGGACAACATGTGTTTTTAAACCACACACCTGTACTCCTAATGACAGCAAGGCCTTGGAGGGGGAGGAAGTGATTCACAGAACCTCTGCTCCCTGCTCTTTCCACCCACTCAGCATTTGATTATAGCGTATTTTCCTCTGTTCAAACATGCATGGGGCTGCCAACCCTGTGGGTTTTTTGGTACCAGGCTTTTAAGCTAACAAGGAGCACGGCTTGTCTTTGTTCAGCACCCAGTGAAAGGGCTGGATTTTCATAAAAGCTCAGGATTCGGCAGCAGCCAGGGCACGGTTTGACATGTGCTTAAATAGCAACCCAAAAAAGCAAGTTTTTCCTATCCCGCTCTTGCCTTGCACTTCACTAGTCCAAACACTAGTGCACATAAACAAGGAATTATTTAGAGAAAATGATCCAACTGAAGAGAACCATAAATAACTTGATTTTTCAGTGGTACTGCCATTTTGTTGTCATATTTCACACCTTCCATCTAAAATCAATAGAAACAACAAAGCCACTTGTGAACTTGGAGGAGTTTCTTGGAACAGAACTGACTTTTTTTTTTAAATTCAATTATCTTACAGATGTTCCAAACAACCTCCCTGGAGGAACAGGCTTGTTCCCAAGATCTGAGGGAGATTTGGGGGTAGAATAGTGACAGCAGTAATTCAGATGAACCCATTCATTATATGCTCAATTTAAAATTTATGCACAAGTTTGCATTTAAAAAAACCTAAAGTGACTTCAACAGAAGAATGATATCTGCACAGTGACTTGTACCAAAAAAACTGCTGGAACTAACTGAACATGGTGTAGTTCCTGGGGAAAATTGGGAGTAGAGCAGCCCTTCCTAGCATTACTGGTGAGGGTAGAGGGGGATCACTTACTCGTGGATGCAGAAGTGACTCAGATGTTTTCATACATTTATATTTTCAAAGGTTTCTTCAGAAGGAATAGATTTAGCAACATACCTCTCCTTTCTTTTTAATATGAGAACTAAACTTTTTTTTCTGTACACTTCTAGTTTTTCCCCAAAGCAGGGGTCCGTTAGCTCCAGGCTCCACCAGTCCCAAGGGCTGTGATCTTATCTTAGGCTGCCAGAGATCATTATACACATCACTGTCATGTTGCTATGTTGTTGTTGGGGATTTTTTCCTTCTGTTTCATTTTATTTGTTTTTTACAGGGGAAAAAAAAGAAGAGGTAGTGGGGTTTTTCTAGCTCTTAGACATGTAATCTGAAACAAACGGCCTTAATTTCTCTCACTCTTCCCTTCCAACTCTACCAGCTGAAGAACTATTTTCACAGGATGAATTGCTGATATTCCTACTTATGCAAACTAAGAGCAGCAGCTGAGTCTTCTGGTCCATAACTGTCTTAACTCAGACAGTACGGACATTAATATTCCTAATGGTAAAGCCTTCATTTTGGTTTCTATTCCATAGTCTAAGATACATTCCTCATTCTCTAGTTACTGATATATTTCTGATGTGCCCAGCAGGTAACTTCTAGGAGTCACACTAGGTTAAGCTTACTTTAAAAAAAGGAGGAAGGGTAAAGGGAGGAAAGGATGAGAACTGTTTGTTATGTCTTGCACTCTTAGCTGTATTCAGTATTTCTGAGTGGGTTTTTTGGCCCACATTAGTTTCTTTAGTAAAGCCTGTTTACCAAAACTGCCACTAGTTTCCTTTGATTTTTTTTATGTGGCTCAACTCAAAAGTGACACAAAATTCTTATAATTAGTCTGTCCTAGAAATTTAGGGTATATATTCATTTATGTAGATTACTTAGGGCAGCTTTCACAGCCTTGCTGAACCTCCCAGGGAACCAAAACTCTTGTGTTGGAGATATACAGTATTGCTGGCAAGGACAGAGGTGATAGTGAGGAAGTGGTCGATCCTTCTCCAGTTTAAGGACTATACAGCGAAATTTTCCTATGGCTGAGAGGCACTGGGCAGGTACATACCTTGGAGACACGGGCAGAAGTTTGCAGGTGTAAGGTGATGGAAGCTGCCCAGGGAGATCTTGGTTTTGCAGTACCTGATGGGGTTGGAGTAAGCATGCAACTGTATCCCAGTATAGTCCTGGAATACCATTTTTGGCAGTTCTTGCTGATTTACAGCATGCCACAGCTGAAGATTTGAATTACCCAGAAGGTTTTCTACCAGCACAGTCCTGATGTCAGATATGTGATGTAGTTTTAGCATGGGAGCTCTACTTAATCTGCTTATCAACATCATGAAGTGTCACAGGTTGGCTGTCCCCATGCTGGAGGGTAGGATTAGCTTTTTTACATTGTTCCTTGTGTATCACTGCTGCTAAGGCTGTGTCTGGGCATGTCTTCCTGGTAAGATGGGGGTGTAGAGGGATTCAGCCAAGTCAGCTGATTTGAGGCAACTTGGAGTGGGAGTCACAGCAGCCAGCACACACAACTGCCTGAGTAAGGAAATTTTAGGAGGTGCTAAAGAGAGCCCTTCTGGAGTTGTGCCCTTCTTGGGAGTCTACGTGCCTAATGGAGAGCTGAAGTCAGATCAGGTTTTGAATCTCCCAGACTTGAAACCCAAAATACCAGAGTAGGGTCAAACCTCCATAAAACATAGCCTCAAGAGGAGATAGAAGTATGACCAGTCCTGTATAAAATAGGCTGATCGTTCAAGCATTCTTCTCTGTAAAATGTGGCATCTACTTGTCTGGATGGGTTCAAATTCACATCTCGGGACAGTCCTACCTAGCAGCTATGCCTTGATCTAGTGTGAATAGCACTTTGTTCTTTATTCTGAAAAGTCTTTGTGTTTAGAGCAGTGCTAGGGGAGGGAGTCAAAGATAAAGAATGGCTCATCTCAATTCAGACTGGATTGGAGATACAATCTCCTTTGGCTCTTCAATCTAATTGAGTTTGTGGTCTTAGTCTGATATTTGCAATATGAAAAAATAATTTTATTATTTAACATAAATTAGACTTTCAGCAGTGAGCAGTAATGACTACAGAGGTGGATTTTATCACCTGTACTCCACTAAGTCATGACCAAAATCCAAGATGAAGTATTGTAGGTGTAATCATGCTGATGCTGGTGTATTTCTTGGGCTGGAATGAGGGCTGTGAATGCCAGTAACAGCTATTCCTCACCATCATTTTTATTATTTTCAAGAGTACCTAGAGGCTTCATCTGAGATCATAGCCTCAACATGTTGAAATAAAACGTAACTGGAGGTTGGCTCCTCATGTGAAGAACTTGTGCTCTAAAGAAGCAAGACAGGCAAAAGTAAGAAGAGAAACAGAACAGTGGAATGATTTATCCAGGGTCACTGGGCAGGTCAGTGGTGAAGCTAAGATCAGAGTCTGTATCTCTTGGTTTCTGCCAAGACATCACGTAGAACATGTCTGCAAAAAAGGAATGGTTTAGATATACACGTGGAAATTGCATGAGTTCACTAGTATTGAAAATATTTCCATTTAGAACAGGAGTGTTAAAGATTAACCTTAATAGCCCTCCTTTTCTGCTGTCATTCAGTTCCTCGCTATGTTCCAAAACCTTGTACAATCCACCAGCTCTTCATGTTGGGTCTTTCCTCTGCTTGTTAACAATACAGGAGCTTCCACAGGATAGCAACCTCTTATGATAGCAACCTTTTATTTGCCCACATCTTCAGTGAGATGACAGATAATGGGAGGAAGTCAGATACGTTTAAAATATACTTAGTTTTAACAGCACTGAGACACTTAACTTGTCAGCAATCCAATTATTAATCAGATTAATGGACTTTTGTAAATCCACTGCATCCTTAGGACAATTGCCTGGTTTATGTTTCATGAATACAGAACAAGATTTCTCATGAGCTATGAGAACTTCAATATGAAAGCTAAAACTGAGAAGTAATCCTTTGCTTACTCTGCTACCACACCTTGCATGCAAGAATGCTGATCACTGCCTGCGTAGGAGCATCATTTAATTATGTTTTTTCACTTCTGAGCTTAATGCTATTGAAGGAAATCCATCAGCATTTAATTAAAGACTAAATACAGTCAGTCTTTCTAGCTGGCTCAGTACCCACTTGGAAATATATTTGATACCTAGACAGCCAAAAAGGATACCAGTGGTAACAACATTAAAGAAGGTTTTGTAAGAGAATGGGAATCTAATTTGTATCTGGAAATTAAATTTATATCTGAGATTTTTAAAAACCATTTAAGAGATATTGAACACCCATCTGTATTAGGAAGTAATGGGAATAAGTCATCTAGTTAGGTCTTTAGCTTTCTAGGGGAAAAAAAAAATGCAAAATAATTTTTAAAGTTTCTCATTTTAGTCCAGGGGTGCCCCAAGTCCCTGGAACATATTGCAATGAAACAAAAGCAGCTCATGCTGCAGCATTTTCTTAATGGCTTTATACACAATTTGACATGCCCATTTCTGATTGAGTAATGTTGTATTCTGTGAACAGGATTTAATTCTAATAGTCTACTTTATAAACTAGGACTTCTAATTTTGTAAAATTCAAGTTTTCAAAATGAAGCTGAGAAACAAATAATGTGAGTTCTGACTCCCACAGAGAAGGCAGGTCCAATGCAAATCAGATGAAAGTAAGTAAAGAATTAATTAGTTTTGGTTAATTTTAGATCAGGTCTGGAGATCAGTGTGTTCAGAATAGGACACCGTAGAAGTGCCTAATGTCAATGTCATGATAGCATTTTCCCCCTGAGTGGGGGATCATGAACAAATGGAATTAACAGAGGCTTTAATATTGATTTAAGAAGGTGCAGGCAGAGGCTCTAAGGACTGCTTAATGTTAAGCACATGCATAAGTGCTCTCCAGAAGAATTACTTTTTTTTTTAATATCAGACAGACATTATGTAAGTAAAAAGGAAAAGCATATTTGTATCTGTGTGAGAATGAACTTTTTAGGTCATAAAAGGAAAGAACTATGAAATACCTGGTTGGTGAGAGACCCCTGAAGGGAAGCAAATAATAGAGGTTATATTTGTAACCTTTTCAGATTACCAATTTAAACTTAATTATAACTTGTTTTTTACTTCAGCATTGTACTACTGAAAGCTGCTTATACACTTTTATGCATTTGTCTCATTATGTATTTTATTTAGTTGGGTTTGTTACCTGAAGTGTAGGCTTGCTTTCCTGCTAAGGAAGGCTCACAGGAGCTTTTAGAGCAGAAATAACAAATAACTGACTTCTCTTATGAAGCCATTAAACTTTTCCCTTGTTAGATGAAGTAAACAGGTATTGTACCCAGAAATGCAAAATCTTTGTCAAGTTTCTCTGTGTGTGTGTGTGTCTTTAATCACGATATATATTTCCTTTGGCATGATTTATTAGTTTCCTTTGTAGTTTTGTCACAGAGTTTACTTGCCATTTCAATCTGAAATAGCCATTAAATTTTTTTTTTTTTTTTTTTTCTCTTGGCAAGAAGTAAATCTGTACTATTTGCTGATTTGTTTATTACTGTCTGGAAACTTAATCCTGCTTAAAGTCAGAGATTTTAAATATGTCAGATCATCTTAAAGCTACATACTAGTTATATGGGTGACATTATATGTGTTCAGAGAAATTCATTTCAAGTACTACAAATGAGTCCTTTAGTAATACCCAGGAGTCATAATGTCTGTGACATAATGAACCCTCCTAAATTACAGCCTACACTAATTAGATCAGTTATTGCTACATTCCAATCCCTGAAACAATTTGCTTAAAGCGGTAGTTACCTGTAATGAAAAGACACATAGCTGACTGTCAGCAGCCTTTTTCCTTCTCCATGACTTATCCTTCGGACTGTCTGCACTCAAGTGCTAACAGTCTCGTTGCATCTGTGTCTCCAGTGAGACCAGCTATCATCAGGGAGGTAGTTTACAATATCTAGAAAGTACAGTGATCCCCTTGGGAAGGGACGGTGGCCCCGTGGAATGGAACATTTAGGAGGTTTTGATCATCTCTTCCTCTTTTCAGTGTCATTTACATTCTTATGCTTCAGGTACTTCTCCATGTAGTATCTTTTTTCTCTTCATTGTGTCTTTAATTTCCTTTAGGTGTTCAGTGATTTTTTTTATTATTATTATTTTTGATTAATTTTAACTCACATAAGGGAAGATATTTGCTCTTGCTTCCTAGTCTTTGTGCTCTCTCCTGCTCATACAGCAAAAAAATAGCGAGCTGGGATGACGTTTCTGACCAAAAGTCACGTCAGTCTTGGTGGGGAAAAGCTGTTCTGGACTCTGTGCCTGAGCAAACTACTATCAGTATTTTTGCTGAGAATAGGTATCAACAGGAGACTGCTTATTTATTTAGATGTGGGTTGGGTAACTTGCTTTTAAACTGTCATGATTGGTACAAATCTATAAGCAGTACAAACTGCTTGCTAACTAGTTGATATTGCAGAATTGGAAAGAGAAGCAGAGAAATGTAAAAGTTTTTTCACTAACAGATTCTACAAAGGAAAGATTAAGAAAAAAATCCCAATAGCAAATTGTGCAAAATGCTATGTGCACATTTAGAAATACAGCTAAAATGCCAACAACAAAAAGAGTGGCCACACGTTTTATATTCAGTTGGTTTCTTTGCTTATTTTTTACCGGACGTTTTTCTAAATTTCAGGTCCTGTGTTCTGTGCTGAACCTGTTTGACTTCCCCCTCACTGCAGGCACAGAGGATCCACTTCAAGCAGAATCAGAGTGGCTTCAGTGCTTGGGTAAGGAGAACGGCATTAGCAACGCCGGTCCGTGAAGCCAGCTGGTCCGCAGGCACGTTAGGGACCAGCTGCTGTGAGACACTGCAGCACCCTCCTAAAGTTGGCCTTTTTTTGTTTTGAAGCAGCCCTCTGCCTGCCACTAAGCTGTGATCCCGCCTTGTGCTACTCTCCCCAGTAGTTTGGTCTTAAGCCAGCTATACAGGGAGCAAAAAAAAATCAACTAGAATCATCCGATAGTGGAGGGGCTTGACTGCTTACATGGTACATTGCTCTCTATGCTGAAGAGATCCTCACAGAAATCCTCAGTCACTTTTATGGTTGTGGCCAGTGCTTTCGGAGCCACTTGGTACAAAATTGAAATGTTCTTCAGAAATGGTCCCACTTTCTGGAAATTGCAAAACAGACCTGATTCTTGATTTGGGCTGTTTTGCTCTTGCCACGTGTACATGTATCTGTGTAATGAACATGTTGTAATTCAAACTGCGTATCACATTGTCATAATCCAGGAACCCCATGAGCTTAGCTGTGAGCTGTTTACATCTGCCCTGCATAATTACTCAGGCTCCACTGGCCTGTCTCCCAAAGCCTGGACCTCAAAGTTTTCTGAAATTCACCTCTGCACCCAGCTGCCTCCTAACTGCAGACCTGTGCATCTTACTTCTTCCCTGCAGCTGGGAATATGGGGTGCTCATTTTGCTTAAGGAATGTTTTTTGCATGGACACATCCTTTTGTCTTCTCTCTCGTCACGAGATCATTTTCACTCATTTTTAGGTGTTTCTTCTTTTTTTATTTAATGACACTTCTTTGTCACTGTTTGCTCAGCACATTAAGTGCATCAGGAGGGGAAGGGGTAGAAGGCACATCAAAAGAAAATAGTTTGGGTTTTTTTACTTTATTTAACTTCTGAAACTTCTAACTGCTATTTTTTGCACACCATCCCATGGTCAACCTCTAAATGTTTTGTTGAATAAAAAGTTCCTTGCTTTTAAACATTTTACTAATGGGAGGTCTGTTCTTGTTTCTAGAAGAGGTCATGAATCCCTCTGGATAATTTAATCATGATCTTATGATTTTGTTAAAAATTTACTCTGCAAGTAACTATGGCTTTACTTCTGTCTTTTTGATTTGTAGGGAAAAGTTTTCGTGTGAGTGAAAAAAGCTCTACCTGTTACTACTTGGCACACGAACTGTTTTGCTGGGCAAACCCTACTGAATGTTACGTCCAAGTAGCCCAAGGAGTACCATTGCACAGTTTTGTTTCATTTTTCCAATAGCTTTTGTAAAATAACTAGCAAAGAACCTGCAATACTTAATGAGGCTGACAGGCAGGGAAAGGTCAAAAACAAGCAGGAGACCTGTTCTGACTCATTCCTCCTGGACTTATAACTTGTTTCTTACAGACCAAACAGTACTTTTCTTTTATTAAAACAAAAAAAAAAAAAAAGAGGGGGAAAAAAAAAAAAAAGAATTAAGAGATGACAGGCTGAAACTGCCTACTTTCCTTTCAGTGTCAGAAGACATAAATAGTTTTAGTCTGCAGTGGTTTCTGATTGAATATCCTTTTGAAGTAATGATAGCTATAATTTAAAGCAACAGTTACCATATTTTCTTCTCTCTGTGACATTCTTTTGATGCCCTAAGTATAAATCTGCTTAAAATAGCTATAGCTGTGTCTGGGTATACTACCAGGGTTTTCGGAGGTTCTGCCTCTAATTGCCATCATATGTACCTAATATCACAAACATAACTGCCTAATGACAATGTTGCTGCAAATACTTTCTTGACATAAGAAAAAAGGTAAATTCAGAGGTGCACATTAAGTTTAAATTGTTTGCTAAGACTAAAACTTTTGCAAAGAAATTCTTTTTCATTAACATAAATACTGTTCGAGGGCTGCTTGGCCCTGGCCATATATTCAGCTAGTAAGGGGTATTATATGATGATCTAATACAGCATCAGAAAATCACTGACTTTTAGGGGCAGCTACAAAAATATTTTAGGATACTATAATTCCAGACTTTGTTGTTGCCTCACACAAATATCTCAAGTAGATTTTTTTTTTCCCAAAAGAGTTGATGTTACTTAAAAAATATATATGCAATTTGAGGGTAAATGGAGGTCCATGGGCATCTTTCTCTATCCGTTAATTCTGTTAAATCTTTCTCTATCTGCAATTCTGTTAAACAGTTCCTAGTTTCCATTCTGTACTATTACCGTTAGAACAGAAGCTGAGTCTCTGAGTATATCCACTTTAAAAGCATGTCAGTATTATCCTCGTGCACTATGTAAAATACACAACGCATCAAATATTTAATATCTTAATTAACTTATTCAGTATTTTCTGTTTTAATAATAAGCCTTTAATTATTTGAATTTGAGTTGTCATGTTTATCTTTTGGCATAAGGGAATAGAAATTTTTAAAAACAAACAAACAAACAAAAACAACTACAGAGGCACCTTCCTCAGGACAAGGGAAGGAGTACCAGCTCAGAGAAGAGTATTTGCACGGATGGGAAAGAAACTGAACAGATGGTAAAAGGGAACAGGACAGATGAAATTAATTACAATAATGTTGTAAAGCCCATCAAGATGGGTGTTGCAGCCGACCACAATTTTTGCAGTTTATTGTTGGATACATTTTCTCTGGTTCTGTGTTGTTCCTTCCAGTCAGGACCACCAAATCCTTGCCTCACTTGGTAGGACATACTCTGCATTTTTATGACCTGATGCTTTCTACTAATTACATGAAGTTCAAATCTGTGATAGCTCCACTGACTTCAAAAGTAAATGTATAACTTTATAAACAAGGTAGGTCAGAAACAAGAAGCAATCTTGCTGCAGCAGCATACTTCTCAGCAAGGGCCAGCTTCTTTTCCTTCCTTGCTAACTAAAATACAAGACAGTTTGCAGTGGTGTCACTGTGACTCTCATAAGTGCTCCAGACCTCCAGTGCCTCTCACCCTCATTTATAACAGAGCAACAGCAAATAATACTCCTAGTTGATTTGGTAGTGTAATGAGTAATTCTCATGCACAGCAGTGGAGAAGTCAGGCTTGTACTTCTAGAGTATAAAATTACTGATAAGCAATTCTCTCCTTCCCCAGCTATCAGATGTAACTGAGATATAGAGGGATGAGGTTTCAGCTTCATGGCTCTGTTCCTGGACTCCGGCCTTTCACAGTATACAAACTCATGATCTCAAGGAGTTGATTTCTTCAGAAATTTTTCAGCGATTCAAAGTGCAGATAGGATAGCGCACTAAGTCCTGTGCCTGAACTGATTGCAGACAAATTCAAATAAGTGGATGGGAAAGTCTTTAACTGCTTTGTTTGCTTCCAAAAAGGATTTTGTTCAACCTGGTGTGATGAGTCAAGAACTGCTTTTACTATTTGGACAAGAAATCATTCATCCAGCTCTTAAAACCCCATTTGAAGAGACTCGGTCATCAGTCCTGCCCCACAGGAAGGTGTCAGCTTCAAGATTACAGGCAACAATGAACGGGTGTTGGTGTCTCCTGGCACCTTCCGGATCTATCTTGAGAAGGCAGTGGAGAGAAATGTGACGGCCAAGACCTCAGGTTAAAGACAGTCTGGCAACCTAACAGTAATCTGAGGTTCACTGATGACCCTGCCCCTCGGGGAGATGAAAGGCTTGTTGAGCCAGGGAGTGCCCTCCACGGTACCAGTAAATAATTTAGACGGCACATCACTGTGGCTGGGGCAATGTTTCTCTGCAGAGGAAAGAACTGAGCAGGACTTAAACTAAGCAACAACAGGGTGGGCAATGCAGATTCTTATGCTAACAAGACAGCCTTTCCCCATGGGAAAACAGAGGAGTTCAAGTCAGTAAGGAAAGATAAAGGATTGTCCGCTATAGAAAATTCAAACTGCTCAAGTTTTATTTGTTTTTAAGGATGGTTTGTGTAACAAACACGGACCTTCAGGAAGATTAACATGTAAAGGTTGCTGACCTTTAAATGAGGTATCACAGATGGTTGCTTAAAGTCAGCCAGTGAAACCACATCAGAAATGAGACAATCAGAAAACAGATAGGTACAAAAAAGATAATTGTTTGATGCATTTTTGAGGGGGAAGTTCCAGCTGTTTAAGCATCTGCTTGATGAAGGATAACCACCTGCTTGAGACCAAACTTGCAGAGGGCAGCGGAGCAGAGGCTGCTTGTGCAGAAAGCAGGCAGATGATACACCAAATGTGCAGCAGAGACCTGGTGATGCCGCAGGTCAAGGGACAAACCAGACCACAGGAGGACATTCGAGTCAACACAGAGCTGGCTCCTGTGGCCACTTGCAGTGGGAGACAAAGAAAGGCAGTGGGCTTTCCAAAATGTAAGTCTTTGCTGGGAAGGTGTTTTGCTTCACTTTTTAACAACTGGTTTCACTCCAAAATCTTCCTGTTTCTTAACAATATCAGGCACCATCAAGAAGGCCATTTCTGTCTATATTACATCTTACAACACACATTTCTAACATCTGAGAATGTGATTCTGAAATGGCAAAATTACAGTGATAAATTTACAAAAAGTTACTGACATCAATTCACACCCAATACAGTTTGTTTTAAAGAAGTAGATTGAAAAACAGTTATATGGCTGCAATAAAACTGAGTATTTGATGCCAGAAAATGTAGAGGATGTGAAGCTGCTCTGAATCACTGATGACTTTGTGTACCCTCTTCCTCCAAACAGTGACATATTTAATTCTTTTTGAGTGAGTAAACAGAATAGACTGGGAAACTTTTGAGGTTTTGGGGAGCTGACGGTTGTTGTGCCTGCGAAGGTGGAGATGTGGTGCTCTGTACCCTGTTTGCTGCTGTACCATTCCCTAAAGTTACACACTGCTCTCACACTGGCAGAAGTTTGTTTACTTGTTTAAGATTACAACTGAAATCAAATTTTAAAAAAAAAATCCTAGCATGTTAAAGAAAACACTTGTGATTTTCATGGTTAAAAATTGTGGGCAATAATAGTTACAGAGGAGCAGAAAGAAAAATACTGTGAAAGGTAAGCAGAATCCTGTGACTGGGGTTAACTGCTAACCCCTGCCCAGGAGCCCAAGGCGCTGCGAGGCACAGCCCAGCCCTTTTTTGTTCAGGAAACATGTTTCTCAGCTGTTATTGCAGAAGTTGGATGGTGATTTTGTTGAAGGCAATGGGAAGAGTATCTTCAATGAATCAGAATCCGGCCTTATTTCTCCTCCAGGCTAAATGGGAAATTATCCCTTTTTTTTTTTATATATTCCTGAAAGTTCTCAAGCCAGCATTGTATGGTTTTCCTCCTTATTTCCTTTTGTTCCTATTTGAACATCTGTCTGAAGTAGTGCATTACATACTAATTTGGTCAGAGCATCTTTTTTTTTTTTTTTGCATGGTTTGGTGTGATTGCAGTCTTCCACTTCATTTTCATTAATTTGCTTCGTTTATTTGCTTTTGATCTTTTATTGGTCCTTATAGTATCTGTGTGAGAGAGTGAGCATGTGAGTGTCCACGCAAACATGAAAAATTTCTGCATTTATTTCTTTTCAGAGTCTGACAGCACTCTCGATACGCCATGCAGAGCTGACAACGGGGATCTTTGGTTACACTTAATGCTTGTAGGTGGGCCCCAATTCTCCACACCGTGTGGCACGAGCCAGTGGCATCAACAGGGTGCTCCCACTGTACCCCCCACTCCCGGCTGTCACCCACCTGCCTTGGTGCCAACTCAAGGCAAAGGACAGGTCAGTACGTGAACAGTAGAATGGGACAGAAAATCCACTAAGTACAACCTTGAGCTCTGAGTTTACATGACAGCATAAGTGTGTCCCCAGTGTTTATTATTTTCATAAGGTATTATTTAGAAGGAAGTACTGTCTTACAGCCCTGACTGGTTCCCTAGATGCTAATACACTGTAAACAAAAAGTCATGTGGTTTTGACAGGAGCTTCATGTAAGCAATTATTCTTGGCAAGATAAGGAAGGTAAAAGAAATTTTAATAACTATAGCCAAATGAACTAGAAATGTTTTCATGGAAAGTAATATCAACTGGTTTAGCAGTGGGTTGGTTGCTGTCAGTTGGACTTGATTTGAGATATAATTAAAATTATGACTTTGAATATTATCTAATAAACTAATTGCTCATTCCTTTGACAAGAAGAGTGCAGATCTCGGAAAGTTATTCACTGAAGCTACCTTTTTTTAACTGCTATTTTTCTGATTCCTTATTGAAAGTGAAATGTGGAATCTCTTTATTTTGCTTTACTTCCACCTTGAGCAAAATGAAACCAAACCCCCTCAGCCTGTGCGGGTGCAGTAAGAGAGGGCAAAGCCATGGCACTCTGATCCCAACCAGCCTGGCCCTGTGGTGGGAGTCGGTGCTGAGGCACCGCAACCGTATGGTCTGAAACAGCCTCTCGACTTTGGTGTTCTCACACCCAGACATCCCTTAGCCTCTCTTCAGAATAAAAATATGCCAGATCACAAGCCACAGCATTGGAAAGCTGGGACTGAGACAGTCTGCTGTCCTCGTGGTGTCTGGAGCATGGTGGCTGCAGGCAGGGAGCATGGTCAAGCATGAGTCCTTTCAGTGTGGAAGGGGGGGCGTCCGCCAGGCGCTCGCTCAGCAGCACCTGCCTGTTTCAGGTGGGACTCCAAAAAGCCCTGCTTGGAGCAGTACTTTTGAGTGCTGCTTTTCTGCTACTCCAACTTGTGGGCTGATTGTTGTGCTAAGGGGCTGTTGGCTGGCTTTTGACATCAGCAATTGTTCAGTGCTTCTGTAGGAGAGGCTGCAGTTCAAACATTTCCTGTGACACTCTCTTTGTTTTGTGATATCACAGGAAGCACTCTAAATATACATATTGCAAACTGAAATAAATACATAAGTGCTACTCCTCGGGATCATTGCCAGCAGCAGCCAGCACTGATCTTCAATTCTTGCAGGCTGTCGGTACGTCATGGAGAGAGGAAGGCCCAGTCTTCCAGGCGCAGCCCCGACCATCGTCCAGGATACAGGGACTACCCAGCTCCATGGGTTCGGCTCTGAAGTGGCCCGCTTGCCTTCTGCAGAGGGACACATGTATTTGTTTCTCTTGCATTAGGTTCTCCTCACTCCTCATACAGTAAGTATGGTGATACAGCTGTGGCAGAGGATGCATTTCACCTTTTCTTTCATTCCCTATCCCTCCTATCACAGAGTGTGTTGATACATGTGTTTTGCCGAGATCCTTTCCTGTAAAGTTGGAGGGTAAAACTCTCCATCACATGTCATCGTTGTCTATAATTACTGTTCTGTCATTGTCCTGGAGAGGAGCTGCTTCTGTCACCCCATCATCAGCTTTCTTCTCATCCTTTTGAAGCTTCACTTTCTCTTGTAGGTACACAGGAACAGACTGATGATAGACTCTGTGATGTTTTTTGATCTTTCCCCTCATACCCTTGGATCTTACTCCCCAATCTTCCTTGCCTTTCTGTCACTGCTAATAAATTTTCTTTTTGTTAATGTTATCTGTATGTTAATATCCCTACAGGAAAAGATATTGTAGTAGAAAATACTAATTCCAGAGTCAAGAGACATCACCTTGGTTTGGACGGTGTGCATATTTTCAGTAATGGCAGTCCACACAAGTCTTTCAGGTACATGTCTTCCCACAAAAGCTGTATTTAATGGGTAGTTAAAAGGAATGACAAATGAGATGTTGTTCTTTAGTAAAGGGTTTCTGATTCTAAAATAATTTTTCTTGTTTTGTGCTACAGGCTGATTCATATATATTTTAGCTCTATACAGCTAAGGCCAATAACATGCATTCTAGCCCTGCTATTGTTCTTGTTTCTCCAGCAATATTTTTTAATAGTTGCTGTTATTCCTTTTTCTTGACATATTTTATATAAATATTGTAAGAATATGTTTGATTTGTACCATCTCATCTAGAACCTTTTAAAATTCCTTCTCAAACTAAAAGCATACCACTGCTTAAAGAAAAATAAGCACAGTACCCTTATCACTCTGGTACTGTTTTCTTCTAAAATATCTCCCATTTGGAAGTCTTTACTGTAATAACTGGGATATGAGCACAAAGGCTGGAATTTTCCCAAATAAGAAAGCTTTAAGCCATAATTTCTTAGTACAAAAGCGTCTTTTTTGTTAAATTATATATAAGTATTTTCAGCAGGACCTCCTATGCACAACTATGTGGTGAGCATTCACTTTTGCAATATCAGCTGAAAAGTATACCTTCAACACCATTTATATTAATGTCACTGTTACAAACAAATCTTGATTTTTTTAGAGGGTGAGCCAGAGGTATATCGTCAGAGATACATGCAGAAAACGTGTATCTGCTTTTTATTTTCAGGATCATCACTCTCTGGTCTCACTTACCTCTTTTTTAAGACCTTTGAAGATCTCTGTGTAGGAACCCAAGCCCGGTTTGGACAAAAGCACAGGTTGGACGTGAATGCATCTCACGATCTGTAGCCTTCCCACATGAATGGGGATATGCACATCTTTTCAATCCATGATAATCTCAACTCTGCGGACTCAGGGTCTTTCCTTTTTTGTCCCCTTCTGCACCTTTATATCCATATTAAGAAGAATGAAATCCATCCCATTCTTCAAAAGAAAAAACTGCTGCTATAATATGTCACTAACAGCTACAGCTGAGATTTTTCAGAGGAGATTTCAGTGGGATTTGGGTGCCTAACTGCCTTAAATTCTTTTGGAAATCCCAGTCTAATAGTCCTCTCGGGGGGTATGTAAAAACTGTCTTCTGTGAAGGAATTTTTCTTTTCGTTTTGCACCTCTCTCCGAGGCCAGCCAGGACACAGCATCTCAAGCAAACAAGAAATGGCATTTCCAGCCTCCCCTGCTCACAAAGGGACATGTTTCTTCCCCCCCCCCCACCCCCCCCAAGCAGAGCTGGTGCCTGCTGGCTCCGGAAGAAGAAACCTGACGATCACATTGCTGCTCGGGTCAGTAGCATGTTACACTGCCTATGTTTTCTTTTGAGCTCTCTCTGAAATATTTGGTTTTGCCTTACCATTGGCAGTGTTCCTAAAGCACTGATGAGACTGCAATTACTAAGCACTTTATAGCTCCAGTCTATATAAGTTAGGTGGGCTTTTCTGTGAGTTTCCCATGAAATTTTTGTAAAGGGTGTGTAAGAAATGCCTGATCCAATGAAGAAAATACCAACTGATACATTTGCTTTTCGGCATATATACAGAGTTTAATTTAGCATAGAGAAGCAACTAAGAATCAAGTATTGTTATGGTAAAACACTTCCTTTCATCTGGAGTTATATGTGATCCCATAATAAATCCAAATGTACATGATTGTTAGAAAGTGAAAATTTTAATTAACAGTGTGGCTAGTACCAAGTTTCACTCTCTGCCATATTCTCAGTATGTCGGGTTTTGTGTAACATGAGCATTCAGAAGCAAAACCTGCATGAAATCTTCCAACTGTGAATGCCTTTTCCTTGTAAGAATTTGGTGTGAATCTCTGGAAACTTGCTAAGTCCCCAGGGGGATAAGAATTCACAGATCTAACTAACCCTGAGGGTCATGTTATCACACAGATTAACTATTCTCAACCAATTTCTGAAATTCATTAGGCAGTTAAGGCTTTCTATCAACATTAGTAATGTGTACTTTCTTTTTCTACCTATTTGTCCTTAAATCTATTTATTAGGTCCCTGACACACAGTGGCCCTCTTTCCTTTTATTAATCAGCTTCTCACATGTCCCTGAAGAATCATCTCAATTTCACATGTTCAGTTAATTATTCTTCCAATTATTCCTTTTTTAAAGAGTTGGTACACAGTATCACAACTTTTAAAATGGTGCTAATCCACAATATTGTATTTGAAGAAATAGTATCAGTGAGTATATTTTTTTCAACCCAAAGTTTTATGTTTTGGAGAATAAAATAAGAGGTGTAACGTTTCCCAGAAGCCAGCAATGCCAGTGATTGTGTCATAGACTTGACTTAATAAGTAAAGCCAGGATTCTGTGGGAAGTCACCAAGAGTCAAATTCATCAGAACAAGGATTTTTATATCATCTAAGTCTCAGTTAAGGTTTTTCCTGTTTAAACTGATATATACCACGGACAATGGTTGCATATGAAGGTGGCCAGCACATTTGGGGTGAACCCCATTAGCTACGTATTTTCATGAAAGTAAAGCCTCATGAAAGGGATGCCTACGAACAAAAGACTGGAGGAGGCTTCCTGTGTCGTCAAGTCCTATCTCCTGTTAATACAAACAGCATATCACATAATGTCCAAAACTAATTTATCAAACTGATCTGAAAGCAAATAAGGGCTTGTTCTGGGGTTTGAGGTGGTTTTTTTTGGTTGGTGGTCTTGCATTTTTGTTCTGTCACAAAACCTCCCTATTCTGATGGTTTAGAACTTTCTTTTCATTTCCAGGTATTTGTGGTTCGTTTACATCTGCTTCTTCTTATGCCAAGATTGTCCTATAATTTCTAATCTGTAAACTGAAATACCAGCTGCAGGACAAACTGAACTTACTGGCCCTGTAGTAAGGAACAGGTTGAAACGCCTCTGGGTATGAAGAGTTTGAAGGTGCCTGGGAGGATGACCCAGGTGAGCCTCACTCTTATATGTAGAGAAACATCTCTGAAGGAAAGTGTTATTTCCTTCCCAAGCAGCATAAATATTTTTCTCTTCCAGAAAGCTTCTGCAAAATGATTGTCTGCTCTTACACCAAACCATTTAATAAGTTTAATTAAATGGAAGCTTATGATAATTAAACCAAAAGCCTAAGGGCCCTGTTCTGTGAGGACTTACTCCTTGCATAAGACCAATTTCCATATAATTTAGACAGCAAAATAGCGGAACAGTGCTCTGCCATCAAATTTATATGAAATTGGTATTCTCCAACCCAGATTTATATTACACTGTAAACACACTTCTTAGCAGAAGTGATATAGCTCTAGTACAAGTATTGGAGCAGAAGAGAAAGAAATTATTTTTAAAAGGGACCACCCCTTTTTTTAAAAAAAACCTGAATGCACAAATTAAAACTGTAATCTGATAAACTCTGCATTGAGGATCAAATATCCTTAAACAAATTCTCTGACATAGCAGGTACTTGTAGGTTCTTCTTTCATAACAAATTTGCATATTTACTACTTCTGGGTGTTTTCTTAAACTAATGTTTGTGATCAATGCTATAAAAAAACCCCACGCTCCATATTTTGGAATTCCTTACTGTCTCCCTGAGTGTCCCAAAGGAACAGTACCTTACATTATCTCCTCCACCACCTGTATTTTTACTGCACTTCAAAAAAACCGCTCCAGTACTACAAAGAATGGATAGGGCCTGACTCTTCACTACCTTACTCCAACTTTGCACAGCCTGCTGCAGACAAAGCCATTCCTCTTGCTTACAACTGAAAGGGTGGGGAAAGTCCCCAGACCTCCCCACCAGCATGAAAGAATAGCAGGTTTCAGTCCTCTCCCAGGCCCCTCCTGCAGACACAGGCACTAGAAACACAGGAGATAACCCACATGGAGCCTTTCTGTTCTCCTCTGCTCCCGCATGCAGTACAGCTGATAACTGAGACCTTGGTATTTGGTGGCTTTACTGCACAAGCTGCTCTGTTTTGGGTGTTTTGGGGTGGGCTTTTTTGGTTTTTAGGGAGACTGGAGTTAGTGGGTTCCCCTTACAGAAGGAGGTTCATTTTGTGTCGTTTCTTATTCGAAAGAAAAACAGTGGTCCCACATTGAGGGCAACTATAGGTCTGACAGTTGTAGAAAAGGTGAAAGCATTATTTTGAACAGGCTGGACACCAAGTGCTCCTGCGTACAGCTAATCTCTATTAGATGCTGGTGATTAATTGCTCAGGGTTAGAAGATAACCAGGTCAGAGCCTTATGAGATATACACTTCCTACTGACAGTCAAATAGTAGACACCGATATCTAAAGTCTATTTGTCGAAGTAGTAGGGAGACATCATCTCTTGTACCGTAATTGAGTTTATCATTATAGTTTATAATGCCCATCCCTCTATTGCTAGACCTTTGAGACACAGACTGTCACAACTCTGACCTGCTGTTTAGCTTGCACTACAGAATAAATACAAGGCCCAGGGGTTAAAAATCAGCCCAGATTAACCAGAATTATTCCCTGTAAGACAAGGCATCTGGAAGATCTCACCCTGTTGATGACTGCCCTACCTATTGGTGGGCTTTGACCCAAGCATGCAGAGAAGCATTGCATCCTGAGGGCCATTTTTGACAGCGCTGAACATGGAAACCCATTTTCTTTACAATCTTCAAAAGTGGCTTACAAAATATCTAAAGTATTCAAAATCTGTGACCTTTACCTCCAGGCAGAGGTGATCCAGGTCTCTGTGGCCTGATTACTACAACACACCCCCCAAAACCACCTGCAGGCTGGAGCTGCTGGAGAGGAGAAACATGACTGCTTAAGGGCCTTCACCTGGGGAAGCTGGCGAACCCTGCGCTCCACCAACTGCATTAGCAAGTATGATTCAAAGTCTTTTTTATTATTGGTGTTTAAAACCTAAAAGAATAGAAAGCCAGACTCTCTGAGGCACCCATGCACCATGTCACACCATGGTGTTTTTCAGGGGAGATGCATATGGCAAAAACTGTCCTCTACTGTGGGACAAGGGTCCCACTCATCTTGGAGGTACCTGAAGGTAGTCTGAAGATATATCTCCTCCCCCAGGGACTGTGTAGACTAGGGGGTCCAGGTGCCTGGCTGTACAGGGCAGCAAGAATAGAGAGATCTAGAAAAGCAGATTGTGCTGCCCAGACAGCTATTCTCCATCTCCCCCAAGAAAAAGGCCATGAGCTGGGCAAATCAACCTGTGGCTTGGAGGGTGGTATCTGGCTTGCAGGCTTCCAGCTGACCCTTGGCAGCATCTGTGGCAAGCTTGAGGCTCAAAACATAATTGTGCTGTTTGGTTTTTATGTAGATTTTAAAATAAATAAATAAATAGAATTTGTCAAAGGCAGAAATGGAAGGATTGCACTTATTTCCCTAAATTATTTCCCTAGCAAGGTCATTTGCCACTGCATGTTTCCTAGGTCAGAAGGTACCAACAGTACAAAACACTACCATTTTTCAGAGAGGTCAACTCCCCACCGTTATATTTACAATTGGGATGCTTCTCAACATTATTAGGAAGTTTGTCTCTTCTTAACTTGACTTTTAAGTTTTTAAGATTAGAAATGTTCTTGGGAGTAGACCAGCATATTAGAACCTAAAGCCATTTTAAGATTTTGTACTCAGACTTGAACCTAGATCTGTATCCCACAAGTCCTCCTCTCTTTATTACAAGAAATTACACCATACCCAGCTGCACGTTGAAATGAATCAGCTCCTGAAGGCCTTTTAAACAATGGATCCAGTTTGGGCAGATTTGGAATTCATCCCAATAATGGGATGAGTTCCAGGAAACATTAAGATAATCCTAGATTGGGGGAAGGTACAGAGGACTAGGAAGGAATTCTCAACACTTGTGTAAGGCTGGGGAAGAATTTTAGATGTGCGAAAGGGAACTAGGGGAGAAGGATAAGGAAAAGATTGGAGAGGTGGTGGTCATCCCATGGTACCTACTGCAACTCCACTGAGCCCAGCTCACATGAAATTTGCTTGCTGAGACCACTGTATGCAGTGCTGAATGCTACAGATGCAGCATTCAACCTTCTGCATCCATCATGAGAAATATTAGTATTAATTTATAAGGACACTTCTGTAGAGGTCTGACCTGGGTTTTCATGCTTTTGAATAGATTCATAATTAAGAAGAACTTTCTGCTGTAAAATTTGTAAGCCTAATGTCCAGAAAACACACATCTCTTATGTTCCATGCCGATATAGATGTGGTCCTAGGATCCCTCATAAACTCCAGAGAGAGCAGAAAAGATATTTGCACCTCAGTTACAAAACTCAGACAAGAAACTTTAATATTCCTACCATATTTTGCTGATCATGGAAGGTCCACATTTCAGGCCAGGCTCAGGCCCCGTGTAAGTTATATAACTTTCAGGGACACCAATAGTATCTCCTCCCTCTTACATCAAGTCTGAATTTGGCCCATAGCATTTGTTAAATCACCCAGAAAAACACTGATTTAACTTACAAGACCAAAGCAGTCTGATACAAATAAAAAAACGGAGCAGAGAGTGAACAGAGACATACAGAACCAAGTTTCTGGGCAAAAAGCAGTCCCAGTCACAGCCTGACTAGCTCCAGACCTCACCATCTGGTTTCAGACATACTTTCTTAACATTAGTATATCAAGTAAAGTAAAAAATATGTTGTCTTCGTTCACACGCAGCACCGAGATTCCAAACTCTGATGATAAATAATGTACAAAGGTGCGAAAGTACAATTCTGTTTGTCCTGGGCCTCTCGTTAGGGAGATGTGAGGGACAAGGAGCAAGGGGCTGCTGCAGAGCTGCCACCTGCACCGGCGCAGCAAGGGCACCAGGAGCACCCGGGCGGTCCCTTGGCCAAACACCCCGCGTGCCACCGGCCGCCCCCAGTCCTGGCGCACTGAGCCTCTTTTCATGGGAAGCATTTTGTGTTCCAGCACCTCACACCCACAGAGCCTATTTTCTAGGACATTGTTACCTTGCTGTTATTTTACACTTCCTTCCCAAAAAGCTTCAAAGTCTATTTTTTAAACATATATTTATTAAAACTTTCTCGCACTATTCAAAAGAATATTTGAACGGCCACTCGAAACCCTGCTGCCTAATGACTGCCAACTTGCTGAAGAAAGGAGGCGAGGGAGGCTTTGCTTTGTTGGGGCGGGGGGGGGTGTGGAGAAAATAAAGAGAAATCGGCCCAGCTTCAAAGGGTGCATTTCCATAATTGCCCTGTAACTTTGGCAAAATAAATCTGAAGGCCTGAGAAAAGCGCAATCTCTCAGATGAGTGCACTACAAAAGCCCCAGAGATCCCCAGTCCCACTTGTTACCATTCTAATTCAGTGAGAGAATTCGGTCCCTAACCTCGGTAACAAAAGCCATGAAATCACCATCCTCCCATTCCGATAGCCCATTCCCAAAGAATAAGACCTTATCCAGCCTTTGTCTCCATCCTGCCCACGGACACTCAGTACAAGTTAGGATAGCGTTAAGGGGAAGAACAACTGCTAGAGGTTTTCCAGACCGACAATTTAAACCCTCGGTCTCAGGTTCTCAGTTGCAGATATGTGTGCTCCTATGTGATGGGGGGAGATGGGGGTCTGCTTCTGGCTTATTTTATTATCACAACAAGCCCTTTTTTTAGTATATATGTAGCTGAATTGCCAAACTTCCCAGATGAAACACGCACATGTGAGTTACGCAGTATTTTTTCTTTGGAAAGGCGAAAATATGAAACACGCACATGAGAGTTATGCAGTATTTTTTCTTTGGAAAGGCAAAAATACCCTCCACAACTGTTTCTAAGATTTAATGTTTGTCTTCAGTAGTACATGATCTTTAAAAAAACCAATGATAGTAATTATAAATAAAATTTACGGAGAAAGTGTCTAAAATGGCTTTGCTGGCGCGGCCGCAGTCCCAACTTTGTAATTCCTTGGTGAAAAAATGACTGCTGAATGTGAATAGTAGGTCTTTTACAGCAAAGGCCCAATCTCCCGTCATTTGGCCCCTCTCTGACTTTTTTATTTTCTCAATAAGACGAGCTTTTGTGGCAATGTTCAGTATGGACAATCAGGACAGCCTTATAAAGGGATTGAGAAGGGCACACAAAGGGCTGCGGCAGCATCAAAGCGAACCCGGCAGCACAATAGAGATGACATTTTTACATCCCAGGGCTGGGGCGGGCAGGGACTGAATACTGTGTCCATAGCAGTGTCAGTAAACAATGAGCAAAGTGGGAAAGGGGTGAAAACACAAGTCAAAATCTTTTTATTGAAGCCCCCTACACATTCATTGGGCATTTTCAGCCCTGCATTTGAAAGCTCTTCCATTTACTTACTCTCCGGATTCTCCTATTTAACTAACTGACTGATGATGGCTCCATTTTGATATCCAAAGAAAAGAATGGGAATTCTTCCTGAAGTGAATATATTAATTCATGAGATTTAATTGCATTTTATTGGCAGTAAAGAAAATATTAGCTGCGTGGTGCTGTTCTTAAAGGGACACTGCCATCTTCAACACCACATTTAAGAACCATGTTTAAGAAGCACCAGCCTTACCTGCAGTACTAGTCCTGCCTCTGATTCTTGGAAGCAACGTTTGTCTTTCAGGTTGCCAGTTTCCTGCATTTAGGTTTTTGGGGGGTTTTTTTTGCATCACAAAACCAGGCTGGAGTGTTGTGTTTAGCTGGTTTCTCGTTCAATTTCTTGTGCCCAAGCCCAAGGTCTCTGTGTGGTTCAAAGTACCAGCATGGAAATTGTAAAACCAAAGGATTTAACCCTGGTCATTTAGCCGATTCAGGTAATCTCAGCAACTACACCAGATGCCAGGAGGGCAGGCATGAGCACTAAAACTTGCTTTTCCTGGCATTTTTAATCCGGAATCACATGGAAACATACTTGTTAGTATCAGGTTATGATTTAGTACACCAGAGGAAATCTGTCTATCAAGCATAAATTTCTGACATTGTCTTCTGTAGGAATGCCTTGCAAAAGTCTCCGTTTGAGAACACCGGCACTAGCGTCGCTGTTCAATAGCCATCTCAAGTGTCCTTTTTCATTAAATTATTTTGGAATGGGGCTGGTCTAATCTCCTAGCGAAGCTTTATCTCTCTTGGAAACAAGTTAGACTGTAATAGAGCAAATCGATGTTTTACTCCTTGTATCTAATTTCACATTACATCTACAGTTTTAGGCACTTAAATTTTACTGCTAAGGTATCTTGAGTATTGCATAGTCCAGTGTGAATTATACTAATGATCACTGAGAAATTCAATAGAGTGACTCATATATTTGAGAGAGAGAGAGAGAGATTTTCTTTTCACTGTTTTGCTTGAAAATAAGTATAATATTAATGTATTAAAACCTCAGATTTATGCATACCCAGTAAGTAATTTTATTCTAGCCTGGCTAGCTGGCCTACTGACATGCATTTTCACCACTGCTAAAAATAATGAGGAATCCAAGTGACACACATTTATGGCTAGGAGTGCCATCAGATCCCTTGACCTAATTGAGCATGCCTACACACCTTAGAGTGTTTTGCATAACCAACTTAGACAGCAGGAACATTTCCAACCAGATTGATTGACATATTTTATTTCTAACTTAAGCTTAATCATGACCAAGAATGATTCATTTATACCTTTCAAACTTTGGGAATTGACACAGGAGACAACCAAGCTGCAGACTCCAGTGTAAGCAATCATGTAAAGGAAAAAATATATATTAATATAGTTTATTAGCCTACTTAGCTGCTGCACTTGATGTAATAAAATGGATTAATTAGCTGGTAGGGGAGTTACTTTATTTTATAAAATAAATGTCAAAGTAGATTTTTCGCAGGAGAGGTTTTGTCCTAAATCACTCCTCCACTAACCATTTATCTGAAGTCATGTACAGAATCTAGAGAAGGTACCGTAAGGTACAGTTTATTTTTTTTTATAAGCCAGTTGGACAAGAGCTCATCTCCCAGCAATAACCACATTGACTCTCAAACCAAGAGAGTTCTCAGCTTTTAAGGCATAAAGTACCTTCAAATAAATATCAGCGGTTTCCACACACCATGCCTTAAACAGGAACAAAGCCTAATAGAATAGACTGTAATAAAAGTGCTATTTCCAGCATGTGTGTATGTGGCTGCTCTACGCTGAAAATGTCCTTTAGCACTTTTTAACCATATTCTCTAGTGTGTCAGCAAAGAGACTCCATCAGAGTATTTAACATTGCTGGGAGCAAAGGAATAAAGTGGAGTCACTGTTGATTATTACTCATTAGCCACAAGGACATCCACTTAACATGTGAATAAATGAATGACACCATGTCCTAATGGAAATGGCCTCAGTGTACCTTTAAGCAAAATGTTGTTTAATATCTTCCATTTGCTGAATAGTAAAGAGGCCTGTTGGACATGCACAGTTAGCAAGCAGCCATTGTTGCTTTGTTCCAATTTCAGCATTTAATAAAAAAGATGTTGTCTTGACTGCAGCAAAGACGGGCCTCAAAACCCCGGGTGGCAGCACAGTCTCATCCTCACTCTGCAAATTCAAAATTTCACTGGCATCCTAAAGGGTTAATACCCATAAAGCAAATGAAGCCTTAGAAGGTACACGTTCTTCATTATTCTGCTTTACGTTCAAACATATAAAACAAAGAACATCTGATATCTTTATTGGTTTTCTTAGATAAAACGCAAGCAAGTTATAAGCCTTAATTTTCTTATTACCATTTGTTAACAAGGAAGATAACACTCTCAAAAGTACTTGATTAGGACTCCCTTTGATTTGTATCTTGTTATGATTTCTAGGGCATATATTTTTGTATTATTACTTTAGTACACTGATCGTTCTGATCAAAGTGATAAAAAGAGGTATTTTAAAAGTATAAATATTAACTATGCAGGTAAACCACATAATCTGAACAGCATCTTGAACACTGCCATGCTGAAGCATGCTTTGGGAAACAAATCAGAGCTGAGATACACATTGCTATCTGGAAAGCTGGTAGGCTGGGCTGGAGGAGCCCTTTTGCCCTCAAACCCCGGCAGCAGGAACTTACATTGTTCAATTTTTTCTTTTCTTTTTTTTATAGCTACTGAGAAAGCTGCAGGTATAATATTGAAGATATTTGCTATATCACAGCTATAAATACTCATGATCAGAATCCATACAGAATACATCTGTTATTACGGGGATAAACCAGCTTTAACTATCTAAGGAGAGTAACAGCAAGCGCATTAGCTGACATGAGAGATTTGGGGGGTATTATAACGCATGGTCTGATGCCTGGTTGTGAAAATTGTGCTCGATCTTTTCCTTACTCTCGTAATTTTGTCTGTATAACAGTTAGCTGTACTGGAGGCAGCTCACTGGTATTTCTCGGCTCACAGGGCTCTCTCCTGTCTTATCCCCGGGCTGTGATGGGCACTTTGGCTGCAGTGAATGGGAAGCCTGACACGGCCCGCTACGCCCAGCGAGCCGCTCCCAGCAGAAGTGGGTCTGACAAGTTGGAAGTCTCTTTCTCCTGCCTCCTCCTCCTCCTCCTCGCCGGCGCTTCCTCCAGCCAGCCCTGCGCAGACAGGGAGCGAGTGGGAGATGATTACATCAATCAGTGTCAGGTCTGGGAGCTGTGATTTATGAATATGCATAATGAGCTCTCACCTTTGAGAAGGACTAGCTAGGGAGATAATTGATTAGACAGGAAAAGAGCAGCCAACAGAGAGGGAGAGGGAGGCCTCTCTGCGCCGTCTCGGGCAGGCCTGGCTCGGGCTCCAGTGAGCCTGTCAAGCTGCGAGAGTGATTTCTAAAAAAAAAATACGAGTAGGATTTTTAATGTTTTGTTGAAACACGCATAACAAAATGTTTCCTCACAAAATTAATGGGAATTTTCTCCACATTAGGGAAGCCGGGCAGGCACAAAGGCTGCTTTCCCCCCGCAGGGAAACCAAGTTCTCACTTCCAGCAGCCAAAGGGGCGGCTTTCCCATGGCTGCCACGCAGCCGCCGCTGCTGCGGGAGCGTTCCCACCGGCCAGGGCGCAGGGAGAGGGCTCTGCTGCAAAGGAGCCTTTAATGGAGGTGGAAAGCTGGGGATGCAATTGTTTTCCCATCGTGGTCTCATTATTTTCTTCCATCCCCTTTAAGCATCTGTCTGGCCACTGTGTGAAAGTTTCTATGGAAAACCCACCAGGATGTCCAGAGGAAGGGGATGTGGAAATTTGCCTCTAGCTTTCTCTCCCCCCACCCCTCCCATTTTACATGCCATTAATCTTTTTTTTTTTTTTTTCTTTTTTCCTCAGCAAGAATTGGCTAAGGAAAAAGCAGGGATACAAAGTGCAGAGAGACTGGGTAAAATTTACATGAGAAACAATCCATTTTCTAACCACCCACCCACAGAGTTTCCCCTTGTTTCAGGAGCCTGTCGGAGCGAAAGAGGGGGAGCAGTTCCTGGCAGAAAGACAGAGCTGCGAGGACTGCGAGGAGGCAAACACCGTTTCCAGGGCAAGCTGTGGCCAGAGGGAACGTATGGGGAAAGGAAGGGGACGTGGCGGGGAGAAAGCAGAGATGGCAACACTGCTGCAAACTCCGCGGGTCCCTTCCCCGGCCTCCCTGGAGGGCCAGGGCCAGCTCGGCTGCTGCCATCGCGACCAGCAGCCCCGGGAGGCTGCAGGCCTGCACCCGGCGAGGCCTCTCCCCGCCGTAATGCCTGCCAGGAAGAGTATTAATCGTGAAATATTAAAACACGTATCTAAAATGTGTGTATACACGCACACACATATATAGTGTAAACATATATATAAATCTTATCAGTTACAAACGCCTAGGATTTAAAATGTAGTTTATCGGCCTAGCGCAACCCAATCCTATAAATAATACATTCCTATCACTATGACCTCAAAATGTCAATACCGCGCAGCCCTGCACATTTGCATATCTTGTACTGTCTAAACTTGAAGCATGTCAGCTATGTGCTTCTGTTTGTACTTTAACTTCATTTTAACTCTTGCTTCCTAGCTCCGAGCACCCTCCCCCTCAGTAGGGTCTGTCACCAAAACGAGAAAAGCACCAGCTATTTAATCACCGCCTCTGTAATTATGCCATTTCCAGGGATGCACGGAGAGGAAGGGTGGGGGGCACACAGACCCCCCGACCCACACGGGGCTGTTAAGGAAGAACCTGGGAACAAAAGCGGGAGGCAGCCGGTCCTTAAGCTCGGCCTGCCCGGGAGCTCGGCCTGCCCGAGCTGCCCCGGGGGCGCGGGGATGAGCAGGGCCATCCGCGGGCACCCACTGCTGATGGTAAATTGGGAAGAGAGGAGGGGAAGGGAGGGGGGTGCTGCCCCCGCCCCCCAACAACCATCACTTGGGATGGTTTTCATCTGACTGCGAGGCAGGAGGGGGCCGGGGCCGCCTCCCCCCGCCGGGAGCCGCCGCCGCTGGGAGCGGCCGGAGCTCTCTCCCGGATCGGGCCGGTTTTCAGCACTTTGCTGAGGACGTGAAGCTACAAGTTCTGGGGCCGGGCTCGGCTGCAGGCGCGGCGGGAGAAGCCGCAGCTCCCGGGGCCGGTGCTCGGCGGAGCCGCCCGGGGGGGCTGCGAGGCGGGCAGCCCGCCCGGCGCGGAGCGGCGCGGAGCTCCCAGCCAGGGGTGCGCAGCCGCGCCTCGCTCCTCGGTGCCGCCGTGTCGGTCGGTCACTCCCGCCCGTGTGCAAGCCCCCAGGAGTGGGGGGGACGCCCCTGGCCCCGCCGCATGCTCCGCGCAGCCCCGCGGACTCGGCCAGCCCCGGGCCCGCTCCCCGTTCAGCGGCACAGCGGGTCCGGGGGGAGCTCCCCCCCTTCTAAAACGGACCCAGGGGAGGCGGGGGGGGTGGGGGGGTGGGGGGGGGTGGGAAATAATGCTGCTCCGTTCCCGACCCGCTGCGGCGCTGACGACCCCCGAAGTTTCCTTTCAATTAACCCCTCCCGCGCCCCGCGCTGCCACCGCGCTCCGCCAGGGCGGGGGGGATCAATAGCCGGCACCCGGTAATAAGGTCCTCGGGGGGCGATGGATCACCGCCGGGCCGCTGCCGGCCGCCCCCGGGCTCCCCCCCGGCGCCGCCCCCCGCCTCGCTGGGGCAGGGCGCTGCCCCCGGAGCCGCACACGGACACGCACCCCCCTACACCCCCTTACACCCCGCGGCCGCCCCGCCACCACCGACCGCCGGGCCCCGGGACGCGGCGGCGGCGCCTGCAGGGGGCGCTGCGGCTCCAGCGTTCGGCCCCGCCGCCGCCGCTGCGGGAAGGGCCGCCCGCCCCGGGCCGCCGCCGCCCCGCCCGGCCCCGCCACTCGCCCGGCCCGGCCCGGCCCGGCCACGGCAAAGACCCGCTCCGCCTCCAGGCGGCCCCGGCACCGCCGGCCCGCCGCCGCCCCGCGCTCCGCCCGAGGATGCGCCGCTGCCGCCGCCGGCCCGGCCCGGCCTCGGCCAAACAGTGCCCGGCGGGGGGAGGGGCGGGGGGAGAAAAATAACTCCAGAGGTGGGAGAAGAGGGTGTAGTCAAAGTGGCAACAGTTTATTTATTAGCCAAAAATATATACTTTCTTGTACAATTTGGTTCACACATATGTACATTTTTACTGTATGTACAAACAACAACAAAAAAAAAAATCGAAACACCTAATTCTCACTGGACTTCCAAAAAACCTCACAAACTCAGCTAATCCAGATGATAGTAGAGAAGCGGGAATTTTTTTTTTTTTCCTTTTTAGTTTTAATATACGGACATGCTTACAAGTTGTAACTATACAGAGATTTCTTTTTACAATCATTACAACAATAAAAAATTAACTATGATGATGACAGCGCCGATAGAACCATAGCGGCATCAAGTTGGTTCTGGGGCCTGGAAAAAAATGACACAGAAAAAAATATTTAATAGGATTTCTAGTCAGATTGGGCTGGCACAATATTTTTAACTGTAGGCAGCACTAGTTTTGTTGTTGTTGTTGTTATATTTTTAAAAATAGATTTCTAAATGTAAAAAGTTTTCAGAGTGACTTATGGCAAATTTATTTAGCTACGAAAATACCACGGGCCCGATCCCCGTGGTTTCAGTCAATCGAAAGAGTAATGGATTTCAGTGACTGCTACGCCAAACTCAGCCTCCGAAGTTTTCGTGCTAGCTGGGGGGTTTTTGATTTCAATATATTTTTTTCCTACTGCCGCTGTACTTTTCCCGCAGACTAGGCGACAGCGGCGGGTGGCTGCTGCCGTTCCGGGCGGTGCTCGGGGGAGAGGCCGGCGCCGGCTCCCGATACGCTCCCGCCCGCCCGGCCAGCGGCCCCCGGCCCCCAGCGCAGCCACCGCGCGGCCCCGCCGCCACCGGCCGCCGCCACCGACCTGCCCGCGGGGAGCGCCCGCCGCGTCCACAGAGAGAACAGCAAAAAATAGATACATAATCAGAATAACCCACCGCGCACGCAGAGGAAGAACAAGAAACCGCCCTGGAAAGGGAACTCAAGAAGCGGAGAAAATAAGCTAACCATTTACAACTCCCCCTATATATCCTTGGGAGACTGAGGAAGCAATCTCTTACCGCCTCTGCACTGGCTGGAAAGCTGTCTTTATTAACTTTTTCTCTACTTCCAAGGCACTAGATCGATCTAAAAAGAGAAGAAAAAAAAAAAAAAAAAAGCGTTCCTTTACAGCCCTCATTTTATTTCACACACCCCCCCCCCATCCCTGAATGAAGCCTCTAGACTCTCTTCTCAGCAAGTTGCAAACACGACAAAACGACCGCTTTGCTGCAGGAGTGACCGTCGAAAGGAAGACAAACCAAGCCCGGAGCAAGCCTTACGGCCGGGTCCTTCCCACAAAGACGATTCGAGCAGCAACAACAACAGCAACAAAAATTATCTCCGTCGGAGGAAGGTAATTCTCGGGGCTTGAGACTAACCTGGCGAGGAGGCCACCCCCGCCGCCGCCCCCGGGGCCCCGCGGCCACCCGCCCGCCGCCACCTGCGCCCCGACGGCTGCGCCGCACCGCGCCGGGCCGGGGCCACCGTGAGAAACCCGCGGGGCCGGCGCCCCCCGCCTCGGCCCCACGCACAAGGTCCCGCGGGGCCGCCCGCGCCGCTCCGCGCAGCACCGCCGAGCCCCCCGCGGCGGCTGCCGGCCAGTCCCGGCCCGTCCCGGCCCGTCCCCGCCGCGTCCCTCAGCGGTCACCTGCTCCGGCGGGCTCCGCGCTCTGCGCCTGGTCCGCGGGCCGCGGGAAGGTGGCGGCGGCGGCGGCAGCGGCGGGGGGGGCGGCGGGGGCGGCCCCCAGCCCCAGCAGGTGGGGAGTGTTCAGTAAGGCCAGCGGGTGCGGGGCCGGGTGGTGGTGGTGGTGGTGGTGGGCCGGGAAGGCGCGGTTGGTCCAGTTGGGGAACTTGCCCAGGGGGCAGGAGGTGACGAGTCTGTGGGGCGGCGGGGGCGGCGGGGGGGGCAGCGGCAGCGGCTGGGAGGCGGCCGCCGGCGGGGAGCCGCCGCCGGGAGACTTGCGGGGGTTGTCCGGGCTGGTCGCGGTCTCGGCCAGCGACCAGATCTTGGGCTTCGGCAGGGTGCCGGCCAAAGCGCCGTCCGTCGGGGAGGAGGCGGCGGAGGAGGAAGCGGAGGAGGGGGGCGAGAGGTGGTGCGGCGGAGGCTGGAGGGGCGGCTTGAGGGGCTCCAGGCCGGCGGGGGCGGCGGCGGCAGGGAGCTCGCACTTGTGGTGGTGGTGGTGATGGTGGTGGTGGTGGAGGTGGTGGTGGCGGAGGTGGTGCGGCTCCCCCTCGGCAGCCTTGAGGTAGCGCTCCTCGGAGCCGGGCAGGTCCTCGAAGCCCTCGGAGCCCTCCGAGTCCGTCTTGGAGTCGGAGTGCAGGAGGTCGGCGTCCTGCAGCTCGTCCTCCAGCTCGTCCTTGTTGCTCTCAATGTTCTCGGTGTCGATGTTCTCCAGGTCGATCTCCTCCTCGTCCTCCCTCTTGTCCTCTTCCCCCTCGTGGTCGCTCCCGTAGGAGTTGCCCTCCTCATCCGTCCTGCTGCGGGGGGCCCAGGTCATTTTGTTCTCCTTTTTGAGCCGCCGCCGCGCGTTGGCGAACCAGGTGGAGACCTGGGTGAGGGTCATTTTGGTGATGATGGCCAGCATGATCTTCTCGCCCTTGGTGGGGTAGGGGTTTTTCCGGTGCTCGTTGAGCCAGGCCTTGAGGGTGCTGGTGCTCTCCCGGGTGGCGTTCTTGGGCCGCGACGGGTCCCCGAACTGGTACTGCCCGTAGGGGTAGAAGGCGGGGTGGTGGTGCGGGAAGGCGGCGTGCTGCACCCCCGGGCTCTCCTTCAGCTCGTACTGGGCGCCCTGCAGCGAGAGGGAAGGGGCGGCCCGGCTGAGACGGCGCGCCGGGCCCGGCCCGGTGCCCCTCCATCCCGCCGCCCCGCCGCCGTTACCGGGAGCAGAGCCCGCTCGGCCACCAGCGCGGCGGCCGGGCCGAGCTGCCTCCCCCGCCGCGGAGCGCCCCGGCCCCGCCGCCCGGGGGACGCTCCGGCCCCGGCAGCCCGGGCCCCGCCGAGGCGGGCGGCCGGTGCCCGCGGGGTGCCCGGGAGGGAGGACCGGCTCCCCAGGTGCGTGTGCGCGGCGGGGCCGCCGGCAGCCGGGGCCGGTCCCCGCAGCCGTCAAACCCTGCGGGCGGAGAAGGGGAGGGGGGGGGGGGGGCGAGCCGCGGGGTCGCCGCTCCAGCCCTGCCCCTCTCCGGCGGCTCTCCCGGGGCAGGGCAGCGCTGACTCCCCGTCTCCCCTGACAGCCCTCCCGGCGTCTTCCCCGGCGGCCCCCCGGGCCGAATCCCCCAGCGCGAACCGCGCCCGGGCCGGCCCCGGCCCGAGCGTCCCGGGGAGCGAGCGGCGAGCCCCGGGAGGGGCCTCTTACCAGCTGGGGGAAGATGGGCAGCTCGGCGGCGTAGGGCAGGAAGGCTCCGTAGCCCTGGGCGGCGGCGGCGGCGGCGTAGGGCGCGCCGTACATGGAGGAGAGCACGTTGGAGAGGGTCCCGGACGGGGCCAGCTCGGCGCCGCCGCGGGAGCCGCCGCTCCCCGGGCGCTCCGCCGGGTAAATCGGCCTGATGTACTGGTAGCCCAGCTGGGGGAAAGACATGGTGGGGGAGCGGGGGCAGGGGAGGGGGGGAGGAGGAGGAGGGGGGGGGGGAGAAGAGAGGAAGAAGGGAGAGAAAGGGGAGAAAGTAGCAGGGCCGGGAGCGGAGGAGGGAGCCGGGTCGCTCGCCCTCGCCGGCCGCCCGCACTTTCAGCGCCTCCCGCAAACTCCGGCGGACATGGGGGGGAGCCGGGGGTGCGCGGAGGCCGCGGGCTCCCTCCTGTCCTCGGCCGCCGCGGTAAACGATCCGATCGCTTCTTTCTTCTCTCACTTTTCCTATTGATCTGAGTGGACCCAGGTCAGGTCCTAACAGATTGCCTGAGATTATTGGGACTCTGGGCTCTGATTGACATTTCTAGTCTCTCACAAGCCCCTCCTATTTCTTTTAAGTCTCTCTCTCTCCCTCTGCCTCCCTCTCTCTCTCATGCCCAGAGCTCGCTCTCGCCGGGTTTGTCACTAGCTGCTTCCCCCCCCCCCTTTTTTTTTTTCCTAAATCTGTTTACTGACGTCGCGATCTTTTATTTGAGTTGCTTTCAAATCTCGTTTTAGCGATCGCCAATCAGTTGTGTGTTTTACAAAGGTTTAACCCTGCCTCATGGTATTCTAATTATATAGAGATAGATTTAGATATAATTTCTTTCGTAGCGCCCCCCCCCTCCCCCAGAGCATAGGAAACCAGGGTGTCAGCTGTGAGCGGCACACGAGAGGGACAGGAAAAAGTTGTGACATTTAAAAATAAAGGCTCTCCCCCCCCCCGCCCCGTCCCCCTTTTCAGGTTTTCAAATTTACAGCCTTTCCTTGCCCGGGTTCATTTTGTTTTCTTTATTAAGATATTCTCTGCTTCCCTTCCCCCTCTCCGGCCCTGGCGAGAGTTACATCTCCTAATATAGATTTAAAAGTCTATTAGATTTTTTAAAAAAATTTGCATTTCCAGAGCTACCTTGAAAATTTTCCTAATGTACTGAATCTTTAAGGAGTTCTCTACATTTTGTCTGGCTTAACAGTGGGCAGATACAGTGGAAAAGCTAAGTTAATTTTCCTCCTAATAAGGGACTTCAAAGAGTTGTAGGTCACAATTTTACATCAAAGGCAGAAAAGAAGGCAAATTAAAATCTTAACAAAGGAGAGACGGGAGCAGCCCTCTGGGCCATTAGTAAATAAGTGGTGTGAAAAAAGGGACAATGACAGGCACTGGAATTAAACTCATTAACACCTTTTTGTCTTGGTGCGAAATCTCTAATTAGGAAATTTATGATCATTTTGCTTATTCCCTCTGTTCTGAATCACTACAAGGCTTAGAAGGAAGTACCTGGTACGTGCAACATTTGCAAAGGGAGCAGTGGCACCGGCTTGTAAGGAGCTATTGGGAGGGAGTCAAGATACGGTTTAATTACCGAATAAGATTTTTTTTTTATGATCAACACATTTTAAATTACGGTTTGCTTTTCTTTTTTTTTTTTTTTTGACGCCCCCCCTCCTTCTCTGAAACCAGCGTGTGAGTTGCAATTTAGCCTGTTAAGAGTAGTTAAAATACAGTTCAATCACGGCGCGTCTTTGGCAAGCGCCAGTGTGCCCTGCGCCGCTACCGCCGGGCGGAGGGAGAGGCTGGAGGGAAACGGGGAAAGTTCATACAACCTGTGGGGCTGTGACTGCGGGCAGGGGAGAGCGGACCTGAGCCTGCCACCGTTATCGGATTTTTTAAATACTCGGTGTTTGAATTAAAAAAAGTTTGAAGGGTCTTTTGAGGAGTTGAGACTGGAGGAGAGCCGTTTAGCCGTGTTCCCCTCTCTTCCTAAATACTCTCTGGATTTATTGCCTTTAAAATATGATTTAGGTACGATATAACCACTGTGCCCACAGTATGGATTTTTATAACTACATTTCTTTAAAAATGAAATTCATGTCAGATTATGCAGTTAAAGGAATCGACCTTGATAGCTTGCTATAATAAAACTATATCAGCTTGTAATAAATGCGGATTATAGCAAAGCAAGCTCCAGAATTAAAATTCCCTGAATCAATATATGAAAATCTGTAGGAAACATCTCTAATCGTATTAAGTTCATCTTTATAGCATTTCCTATCTGCTAATCTAGTGCAAAAACAACTCTGGGTTGGAGGAATTTATTTTCTTCTATTCAGCGTTGCTCCTGTAATAGCTTTTGATAGCACAATGCAAGGAAGATAACAATATTAAATTCAGTTATAAGTTTATTTCTTTTTAATTCAGAAGGAAAATAGGCAGCGAAACCCACGTCCTGGTTTGCTTTAAACTTTTCTGTGGGAAGTGCTCGGCTGGGGCGATGAGATGTTGTGGGGGTCGACGGAGAGTTTGGACGCAGACCACAACTTTTTAAAATATCTGCCTGGAAGAGAAGAGGGACGAATATGAAAAATCGGACAAATCAGTCGCCGTTTGATGCAGTCGTGCTCGCCACCCTGGTGTTACAGTGGGGCTGTGCCCCCCACGGGCGGGCGCGGGGGCACACCCGTGTCCCACATTACCGGACCCGTGTTTTTGAGGCTGCAAGTCTGGCACGGAGTCTCAAAGATGGCAGGATTATTTTGTGATTTTTAATCAACAGCACAATCAATATGAGTTCGTCCTCCGCGGGAGCCGCCGGCAGTGGCGGGCAGGGCTGGGGTGGGGGCGGCCGGGGCGATGCGGGAGCGGGGGGTCCCCGGGGCCGTGGGGGGCTGCCGCGGGGAAGAGGCGGTGGGCAGCCAGGAGGGAGACACGGGAGGCGAGAAATTTATGGGTGCGAAAGGATCCAGGTCAGGGTGAGGGATGGTTTATTAATGGGCAGGAAACGGAGAGGAAACGTAGCCCGACCAAATGGACGGGAGGAGAAATCTGCAGGGATGCAGTTCCTGGCTGAGGGGGGAGAAAAAAAAAAAAAAAAAGCGCAGAAGACAGCAAACGGTGGGGGAGAGAGGGAGAAGAGAGAGAAGACATCTTCCCGGGCGTAGGGCGGGGGTGCGGGAGCGACGGCCAGGGCGGGGAGCGCCGCACGCCTTGGCGGCGGGCAGGAGGGAGGGTTGCTGCGGGGACGGGACAAGCCCGGGCCGGGAAGCAGCCGGGTGCGAGGCGAGGAGCGGGGCCGGGCAGGGCGAGCGGGGGGCGGCGGCGGGAGCGGAGCAGGGGGGGAGCAGAGAGCGGAGCGGACGAGGAGCGAGCAGGGGGGAGAGCGAAGCCGAGCGGGAGACGCTTTGCCTGGCTGGAGCCGAAGGGAGATGCGAAGGGGCGGCTGGAGCCGGCTCGTCCTCCGGGGCGGCCGGGAGGAGCGGCGCGGGGCCCGACGGCCGCCGCCCCCGGGGGGAGCCGCGGCGGCGGGGCGCTCCTCGGCCGGACAGACACGTGTCTTCTGGCCGGGACCTGTCAAAGCCGGGAGAGCGGCTCCTGATTTATTACCCCAAACACACCCACCCCCCCCTCGCCGCCCGCCCTCCCCCCGGCCTCGCCTCCCTCCTCTCCCGGCTGGCTCACACGGCCGCCGAGCTAAAACCAAACCTCCCCCCGGCTGCCGCCGGGCTTCCCCCAGTCCCCAGCCAGCTCCGGGGCTGCGGGACCAGCCCCGCCGGGAGGAGGGGCCGGGCCGGGCACCATCCGTGGGCAGCACCGCGCCAGCCCCGATGCCGCTGGCAGCCCGGTCTCGGTTCCTACGGCTCACGTCCCTCCGCGCCCCTCTCCGCCCCCTCCGCCAGGTCACGGGCCACGAAGGGGACCGGGGGATACGGCCCGGGAGGTGGCCCCGGCCCGGGGGTGTCTCTCGCTGCCGCAGGGCCCGGCGGGGAGCCGGCGGCTGCCTGCTGGAAGCCGCGGGAGAGCTGCCGGCGGGGCTGCGGGCTCGGGCAGGCTCCTGCCGGGGCGTGGGGTGCCCGGGGTCCGGGCCGGGGGGAGCCGCGCCGTGCCGCAGCACACGCGGGGACGGGGCGCGGCCGCCCGGGGAAGGGGGTAAACAAACAAGTGGGATTAGGAGCAGGGCCGCGGTTAAAAAAGAGTTAAAAAAATAGAGGGAAAGATCAAAGCGCTGGGTAAAAGACTCTTCAAATTACACGTTTGAAGCTTTTCCATAATTCCAAGGCGACAGATAGATAACAAGCTGCACATTCCTTATCACATATGGAATCAATCTGAAAGGAGTCTCTTGATCAGAATCTGTTAATTGCAGTGACATATGATTTGGAAAGAAAACACAATTAATGACCCTTCATGTTAAGGCTTTGGGACGAGGCCACTGACAATCTGCGCTCTGCAGCCGACGTCAACTTTTTTTATTATTATTGTTATTATTAGTAAACTATTAAAGGGAGACATTCCTCGAGCCTCGGCGACTGTTTTGTCTCCGTCCCCGTTGCAGGTTTCTTCAGAGGGGGAGGAGGAGGGAAGGGGACGGGAGTGCCTGCGCGCCTTTCCTTCAAGGTTTGGGGAGCTAAAATGATTTAGTACCTTGTCTGTAAATCTAATGACCTAAGGTGAGAAAAAATACTTCATCTTTTATTATTACCATTTGTGGTGAGCGTTACCAGGAAACAGCAGAACCCGTTTGAAATGGTAAATATATGTATCCATTTAAAACCCATTATTGCAGAGATTTTCCCAAAGCGAAATAAAGCAAATCTCCCCAATCCCATTTTCTAGCGCCCTCTGCCCACGGCTCCCCTGGGCTCCGCCGCCCCTTCCCCCTTCCCGGGCGCTGGGACCGCTGAGCCTCGGCCCAGCCTCCCTGGGTGCTGTGGGTGCTGTGGGGGGTGTGCGGCAGCAGTGGGTGCTCCGGGGCTGTCTGTGCGCCACGCGTCCTGTAATGTTAGGAAAGGAGGGAGCAACATTTTTTAAAGCTTTACTCTGTCATTAAAAGGTAATGGCTTTGTTTTAGAAGGGAGAGGTTCATTTGAAGGTTATAAAGCATACGCTTTAATAGGATCGAAGTGAAATTAGTTAATAAGAAAATGCTGGCCAGAAGCTCTCCGGGCTTTTAAGTGCTCTCCAGGCCATTTAGGGAAATTGAATAAGAACAGACTCTGTTACCTGCAGCCCCCACTATTATCTCCAGTTCTGCACGGAGGCGAGAAGGGAAAAATAGTGCCTGAGAGACCTGAAGTCCCATACACCTCCTGCCAGCCTATTTCCTCGAGAAATACCGTCCTTTTTCTGCTCGCAAACGTGTTCTCCTCCTTCTTCTGCTGCTTTTAAGCAGACCAGACTACACTGTGTACCACAAGGGGGTAAGCAAAGGTAAAGGGCCATCAGCCGATGCTGAAGGCTCCGGGGGCAGCCCTGAACAGCAGCCTCGTCCCCGCCTGGGCAAAGCTGGCCTCTGGGTGTTATTTTTTCCCCTTCATTTCTCTGAGGGTTTTGTTCCCACCGTTGTAGTGCTTTGCTGATTTGCGTTCGGACCGTTGCCAATAGGTCAGTATATTGTGTTACCTAACTTCCTATCTGCTCCCTTTAAACTTTATAGTTTTTAGAGGTGTTAATAAAACCTTTCCTTTGGTAACTCGTTCATTAGAAACCCCACCGAAACCTGGAAAGACTTCAGAAAAAAAGCAGCGCTCAGGAATGAGAGGTTGGGAGAAGGCTTTTGTCCAAAAAATTCATAATTGCTGTGAATCTTAGGAAACATTAATCTTTATAGGAATTTGTGATTCATATCTGTGGTTTGACCGTTTGGGTGATTTACAATCTGTTAGTGCAATTCACTAATTTTATGCCAATATATTTTATGCACCCGGTTAGACTTTCCGTGGTCCATGGGAACGGGCGGCTCTCGCGCCCGGCCGGTGCCGCCGTGGCTCTGCCTCCCACCTCGGCCCGGGGATGCTCCCGCTGCTCCCCGGGAGGGGGGAAGTGGGCACAGAGTCCACCCAACTGTGGGAAACTTCCCCTCGCCATTTCCCGTCACATCTTTCCTCGCCCGCAGCCCCGGCGCTCCTCGGCCGGGCAGGGGCCGCCTCCGCCGAGCCCCCGCCTTCCTCCGCGGCTGCGGAGATGTGCGCGGCTCCGGCGGGAGGGCTGCAGCCTTTGTAACCCGAAGCCGGGATGTCCCGGGTTTCTCGAGCTTTACCAGAGGGTTTAAACCCGGATTATTCCCCTCCTGCTGCTCCTGTACGCCCGCGGTGGAGCCTCCGGCACGGTGCAGCGGGGAGCCGCTTCCCGCTCCCTGCCCGGCACCGCGGGGGGGGGGGGGGGGGGGGGGTGTGTCTCGGGCCGCCCCGGGCACTGACCCGCCCCCTGGGGCCGCCGTGATGGGACGGTCCCGACGGGACGGTGCCTCTCCGGCTTCCCCGGCGGGTACCCCCGTTCCTCCGCCGGGAGGTGCCCCCCGCGGGACGGGGAGGGGGCACCTGGCGGGGGGGCCCGGCTCGGGCCGGCGCGCCGTGCCAGGGAAATGCAACTCAAACGACGGCTCTGGAGGCGTCCAGTGTCTGCGTGGAAGCAGCGCGGGGCATTCCCCGGGTGAGATGTTTCAGCACTCTCCGGCCGCCGCATGGGAAAACTGGGGATGCGGACAGCTTCGTGTAATTTGTAACTGGGTTTATTAGCTGGAGGGGAAAACACAAGCAAAGAAAAGGAGCAGCAGCTGCACTGAAGATAACACTGCGCAGAGCCTAATCTTGTGACACAATCATTAATTACTATTGTATTAATTACTATTTTTCCAAAACAGTCCCCGCCCGGAAGAGCTTACAGCCCACATCTGCTGTGTAATGATACTCTGGTTTAGAAACGATTCCCCCATTAGGTCCCAGGTAGCGTTTACAAATGGCAACACCTACAGTATCAAAGCCCGTCATCTTGCAGCCTGAGATTTTCTGTCCCATCGGCCTGAGTAGGATGATTTTGATGCCGATAAAATACATTTAAATATCAAAGTCTTTATTCACGTACATATTCCGTCCAAACTTTTAGATCGCGATGGTGTAACTGCTTTATTTGCTCTTCATCCCACGGATGCTGCCTTATATCAGTAACAAACAAGCATTGATTTTATGGTAAAGTCACTTTGGGATGGGAATGAGTAACTCCAGGCAGTGCTATCACTGTATTACATGGAAATGGCCCAGGTAACAAGATGAACATTGATTCAGCATTATGTTTGATCAATAATGAAATAAGTAACTTCAGGGCCAAATTAAAATGCAAGCTGGCTTAACGCTGCCAGCTTCTGGGCTAAGTGACAAGGCTAATTCAGCAGGGAAATGGCAATATTTGCATTAGAGGCTGCATCTGTTGTTTGGTGGAAGAGGCTGGATCTGCAATAACGCCGGGTAAAACTGCAGGGAGCGGGTTTGAGGGAGCCCTGCCGGTGCCCGGGCCGGGGGGGGCCGCCCCGCCGGGGCAGCGCCGCTTCGCACTCGGCTCCCCTCGGCTTTCGGCCACGGCGGAGCTGAGCTGCAGAATAGACTTCAGGGCGGGTGACAGAAACCCAGCGTGGTCCGTTTCGCAGATAACCAGATGGTGTTAGCACTTAGCGAAGGAAATACGCTTTTACAAACTCCTCGGCGCACGGGAGCCCGGGCCCGGCCTGCGCCCCCGCCCTGCCCGCCCGGCCCGGGAAGGCTCTGCGGTGGAGGCGAGGGGGAAGGGGACGTGATTTAGGAGATGAGTGGGAGCATGACCAGAGCTCCCTGGATCGGCGGCCTTTGGCCCGGTTTATCCGCTGTTTTCTCCATGGCCGCTTTTTACAGCTCTGCCATCATTATCGGGACGGTGACACACATTGATTTCCGATAGCGATTGTCGCCTGCAGCTGGTCAGCAGGGGCGAGTCACCGAGGGCAGAACCTCGGTTAGGGGTAGAAAAGGTGTAAAGTGTAACGCCCTGCCCAAAATCGGAGCTGGAACGGCACGGAGAGGGAAGCCCGCAGCGATTCACGGCCGCTCGCGGGTGGGAGACCGGCAGCCGGGCCGGGCCGGGCCGGGGGGAGCCGCTGTCACTGGGGGAGCAGTAGGCCCCGGGGGGGTGAGGCGGCTGGAGCTGCCGGTGTGTGCGTGAGGAGGCTGCGGGCAGGCACGGGAAGACAAGGCGGGCAGCCAGCGTGTAACATAAACTGGGGACACCAAGTATTGTGGCATTTTTCTAAGTTGTTAGTTTTTTAGACATTTTTTAAACATTTCCTCCAATGTGAAGGAAAAAAAAAATAGGGGGGAAAGAAAAAAGCAAAGGAAGGCCTCTCCCCGAAAGACCAGGAAACACCTCTCAGTTCAGCCCGGGCTAAGCCGAGTGTGCCAGAGGCGTGTGTGCCCCTGCCCCATGGCTGGAGACACCCCGCAGGGAGAAAGCGCGGCTCCCTTTCACCGGGGAGGGGACACCGGACCGGCGGGGGCAGGGGGGGCCCCGACGGCTCCCCCAGCGGTGGGTGGGTTTCTGCCCGCCCGGCACCGGCGCTGCTGCCGGCCCGGTGCAGCCCTGAAACCCGAGCCGTAAATAGGGCTCAGGGTGGCGGAGGTGCGGCTGGAAACGGATGATGTGGCGGGTGAGGGATGGCCCGGGGGGGCGGGCGGCAGCGCGCCGCGGGGGAGAACCGCTCTCCGCCTACGAAGGGGCCGCGGGCGGCGGGGGCTCGGCGCCCCGGCGAAGGCGAGAGGAACGGGGGGGGGCGGGCGCGGCGTGCGTGGCGTGGCGTGGCACTGCACGCACCCCTGCTCCCGCCCCTCCCGGGCGGCAGGATTCAGCCCCCTCCTTAGGATGTCGGTGCTAGCCCGGAGCGGGGGTACAGACCGAGCGGGGGGGTGGGGTGTGTGTGGATTTAGGGCAGGCGGAACGGGAGCCCGGTGCAGCCCTCGCTTTTCAGGCGGTGGGGGAGCCGCCGTGGCCCCGCCGCAGCGCTGCGCGGCCGCGCACCTGGAGCCTTCGGGGAGCGCGGGGGCGGGCGGGACGCGGCGCCCGGACCGTGCGAAAAATAAAAGGGGCCGGCGCTGGCGTTATTGCTCTTTCCTCTCCTTAAGCAGGTCAAACGCGATCGTTCAGAGCTATTGATTGCTCCGCGGGCTTGTAGTGATTTGTTAAAAGT